>NC_071327.1:27654272-27954799 GCF_943734725.1 Anopheles marshallii | reverse complement strand
CAACGCATCGATAAACTCTGCTAACCGAGCGGCCTTGGAAGCGGTTTCACTGAATGATCAACGCATCGATACCGTCAACTTCAGTGTGCAAGGCCATGTTCATATCACCGGAACAATTTCTCCCGCATCCATGCACCAGCTCATTCAGTCTGTTCTTATCTTTCACTTCGTATCTTTCGCTGTCTCTTTTTGCTCCGGCGGTTCGGTATCGTTTGCTCCGTCACGCTTCTCGTTTGCCCACTGTGTAGACGATATGTACTAGTGCCGGTCATCTATTTACCGAATGATCATCAACTCGATCATTCATGGGTATTTGCCGTTACATCGTTGTTCTAGCTGATAGAGACGACCCACCTTTCCTCAACCGCACATCTGTGTGTGCCGGCAGCGTTGTGTCGCAATCGAATGGAATCTATATAAAAGTGTGCTCAGCTGGACTGCGGCCAGTAGTACTGAACCGCGAGTCTTCTCAGTTACCGAACGTGTCATATACACATACTCACCATCGACACTGCCATCATGTTTCGCGCGATACTCGCCGTATGTGCTGTAACCATTTCCTGGCATGCCAACGCCCTGTACATCGAGGAGCGAAGCAGTTGCCGGACGGATGGATGTGTCACCCCAAGTGGTTGTGTGCCACGCTACTCACAGTACAGCACTGCACTCTACTGTCCACAGCGTTGTGTGATTGAACGGTGTCGATCGGTGGCGAACGAGCAACAGCGACGCGTCTGCCATCAGATCACTTCAGTCGCCACCGGACAGGTGCTGGCCGCACTAGACTCCTACGACCGACGCGGCAATCAACGGTACGCATCGCTGGTGAATCCCAACTCGGGCGAACGCGACCGGTGGAACTTGATCGTGGGCCCGGGCAACAATTATTACATCCAGAACAGTGACACTAGGGAGTATCTGCGAGCGAGCGACAACAACTATCTCTATCTGGTGTCCGAGCGACCAACTGACGAGAGCTTCCTGTTCAAGCCGGATCTCGTCCAGGGTACCTGGTCCTGTGTGCTGCTTCAATCCGTCTGCTACCGAGGCTACATTTTCGCCGAACAGTATAACAGAGGATATAGAAACTTTGCGTTGATGACTCGTGACCTGCAACGATGCTACCGTGAAAGTCTGTGGAGTGTTTCCTCTGTTAATTGTTGACGTCGTAGAGCCGCTGAATAGGCGTTTCCGTTCCTTTACCACAGTTCGTATTACGCGAACGCTACTGCCATATTTTTTATCGTGTAGGAAATGAAGCAAATTCACAATATTGTGATTTTGTTCCGGCTTCCATTCATTGCATCCGAGTCACGACCGATTTTTAACACAAAAAGTTGTTTAAAAAACCAATTTGGGATTGATTGTTCAAAGCAGTAAATTATCATTTTTCTGATCAAATAAATTATCCTCCTTAACATATAAATAAATTATCATAAAACTGGTGTGATTGTGATTCTCTTAACATTGCGGCTCCAGATGGTGTTTCTAATGTTATAATTGAATAATAAGATCGGACCTTGACAATCTTACGATTCATATAATGTTTGTTAGTAGGTCCCAGATCACGGCGGTCCTGGTCTTCGTCGTTTTGATTATGAATCCATGCTTCGTAAACGCGTAATCTAGAACAAATCGTGATCATTTTGTTGAAGTCATCTTGAAGTCCTTCTAGATATAGGAAACTATGCACAGCTCTATGTAGTGTAAAAGACATATGGCATATAAGTTTGTGACCTAACCCTCGGGATAAGCTGACCAACCCTCGGGAGGTCTACGAATCTAAATTCTGGAGTTGTTACAGTTTCGCATACTGAAGTTGTTGTGCAGCTGTTAGAACTATTCTCGTAGAAAAGGCGTAAACTTTTCAACACATGCAACGAATCTATGTCCAGTACTGAAATTCTAAACGTTACATTTAGTCTGCTCTGTCGTTCATCCAATATCATGTAATATACTATTGTACAATTTCATAGATATCAAACAATTTGAAAAGATACTATTTCAAATTTACTCAAAGGCCATATAACGACGAAGCTAGTGCGAGAGAAACCTACTTAAAATTTAACAGATGTAGATATTAAACACTCGAAAGCAAAAACTTCTAGCATGAAACCTGATTACGAAATGAGAAATTTAAAGACATGTCTTGAGGTAGTGTAATTGTCGCGAATGGTAGCGAGAAACAAATTACAATGCAAATTGCTGTGCCATGTAAATCTCCAATCCTCGACGTTCATTATCTCACATTCCATATTGCTGCTCGCGTCAGCCCAAATCGTATCTAAGGTCGCGAACCGGAAAGGCAACAGTCGTCCTCTTGCCTTGTCCTGGCCGGTTGCCAACGTCAAAAGAAGGACAATTTGTTCCACTTCGTCAAACTCCAGTTCAGAAGTCAATTAAAAGCCGAAGGATGTTTTGTTTTTGTGATGTGTTTTTTTCGTTTTTTTTTCATCCTTCTCTCCATGACATGAGCTCTTTTTGAAGGCTGTCTTTTACAACAAAAAAATGTTTCCGAAAAATGCAACAAAGAAACAAAAACACGGAGCACACGCCATCACCAGCCGGACCGTCTGGTTAGGGCATTCGGGAAAATCCCTTCCATTTCAGTTTAAGGCAAGATGGCACATCGAAAACAGACCAGCCAAAAAGATTCTTATCATAACAACAACAAAAAGAAAACACGCAACAGCTACCCTTTTAATAATACAGCCTAACTAGAAATAAAAACAAAAGGCAAAATCACGCCAGCAAACCCAGCAAACCGTAAAAATCTCATTTTATGCAACGATGATGCAACACACTGGTGACACTCTCTCGTTTGCAATGTTATCCCGCTTGCAACACTGTGTCCTTTCATTTGCGCGATTTCATTTGCCTTCATTGTGCAGCAAAAAGTGCCGCCGCCGCTTTTTCGGTGGCAAAAAAGTGGCACCTCAAGATTTTGCTACTCGTAAGATGAGAGAGAGTGAGAGAAAAGAAAACCCGAAAGGACCAAATAAACAAGCGCACAATAAAAGGACCGACATACACAATGACACAAAAGACGTAAAGAAAATGCACACAAACAAACACACACATACACCCATACGCACATTAGCGACAAAACAACACCGGAGCACAACGGCCAAAAAGTGCAAGCAGCCGAAACGGACCGAAGGGAAACTAATTAAATTTCTACTAAACTTCGCTTCCTTCACCGGCATGGAAAACGATCGCACTGTGGTACCACCAGGGACAGGAGGTTAGGCTTTTTTTTTCTCCGACCCAATTTTCCATCAAGCTGAGCGCATTCTTTCTAGCTTGTATTTTTTTTGTCGCTTGCTGTTATAGTTCATCTTCGGTCGCCTTTGCTAGCAAACGCGCACTAACCTTAAAAGACGGTACGGGAACAGTGCCGAGATGGATCCAGCGAACCTCGACCTCCACGCTTCCCGCTGCCCGGCTGCAGGCCGGGTGGAAATAAATTAAAGCAAACCAGAGCGAGAGAAAGACACTGTTCGAGCAGGCCAATTACACCGTTTTCGGGAGCTGCCATCCCCAGCGGGATGGCGACTGCCAGTAGCCGGTCACAACGCTTTGACATAAAACAGACGTGTGCCTGGCTCGAACCAATCTTTGCTGTCCGTTTGTTAAAATGACCATAAGCGATGCATGCCAAACCGTGGGGCAAAAAATACCCTCACTCGCTCACACACAAAAAAGAATTCACATTGGAAGGCCCCCATAGAAGCTGATGGTGCATCCTGGGGAGTTTGAAAAGCAACGCAACAAAAAGCTCTACTGCTATAGCCACTGCGGAACATCATTAGGAATCCGGGACAAAATTCAACTGTCGGCCCGAGAACGAACGCGCGCTGCGTTGATTCTGACCCAAAGGGAGAAAAGATGCTTGAGAGTTGAAAGCGAAAAAAAACATCGACTGCGACGTTCCCGAGTGCCTAAAAAGGATTTGCAAGCCTTTGGCCACTTGCTGTGACAGCCAAGAACCTTTCCCTGTGAAAATTCGTTTAAGCTCTCATTCAAGAAGGCCTTCGTTGCTTTCGTTTTTTTTTTCAAATTCCTCCAGGAGTTGACGGTGTTGGTTTTGCGAAGATTCTTACCGGACGAGCGAAGCATTTCGGGAAAGTAGAATGTTAATGAATGCACATCGCCGGACGCACAGCCTTGCTTCTTATTTCAACCACCACCACCATCATCGTTTCGAGTTTGCAGGATAGCCAACAAAACCTGGCAGAGCTAATCCACCCCGAAAGAGTGACACGCTTCCAACAGCATCACAACAGAAGGGAAACAAACCTGAGAAACAAATCCCTCCTGAAGACACACAACCAAAAGGTACGCCCTGATCCATCGGGCCGTGCACAATGCGAACTAAACGTAAAAATGGCAATACGACAGCTAAACGACAATTCTTGCCCCAAATACATTCTGCTGGAAGAGCTTTGCTGAACGGTGCAAAGAGAATAAAACCTAAAATAAAATCTACACCAAACGCGAGCGCTTTTGTTAGTAAATGCGCCAGAACAAGCAAAAATACATTGTGAGACGATCCGCTCTAGGGGCCACGTTGAGCCACGAGGGTTTTGTTTTGTAGTGGCCCCTGTCTATTCTGCACCATTCCACCAAAGTTGGTTGAGGGGGTTTTTTTTTCTACTCTGACCAAACCGATTGTGCACTGTTGACGCACTGCACCGGAAATGAAGTCATAAATGTGGGATGACCTTCATGCAACGAAACCGAAGCAAAACGGGCTTCACGTTAAATGTGGGTTAGCAGAGATGAGCTGTTTCCCTACTCTCCGCTAATCACCAACCTGCTGCTGATGAATTTTGGTAAGATAAAAATGCTACAATGTTTGCTGATAGGCGCAGATTCGGAAAATCATCCCACTCGTTCGTTGGGGATCATTGAAAAACACATATAATAGAACTGCTTACGCGGATGTCTGTGTTCGTAGAGGTTTAGGGCAAATGATGTAATACATCAGCGTCACAGAATCAGTGCAAAGCATGCTAGATTAATGTGTGAGATAATTCTCTATATGCTTAAACACGTACCGTCACACCTTTTTTACATGCGTTACCTACTCTTCCAGGTCTAACCAACACACGCAGCGCGGTAAATTGACGTGCAAAATATCATCGAACTAATATTTATCCAGTTTAAACTACAAACATCACCCACCATGCCGATGGGACAGACTAGCGGAACATCAAGAACGAAGCATCGCGTTCGAACAAACACAAACGAAACCAAATCTAGGGCGTTTCAATAAGCAAAAAGCTGTTTCGCTGTTGCATTTACTGATGTGAAATGTACATAATTGCGATCTGTTCATGGGACGCTCGACATTTCCAGGAAATCTCTATCAAAAACCAAGTTTGTTGTTGCGCGTATGACCTTTAATTAATTTCTTACGATTGTATTGGAATAATGAATAAACGTACTTTTTAATCAAACAAAATCTGGCATTTATATAAAAGGATATTTTAAACATTCGTTCTGCATTCTACACAACTCCTTGAAAACAAATCCGAAAGCTGCACAGTTATAACGATGATAACATTTTACTCTGGCCCCGGATTGTCACATAAAAAAACCCCTACACCTACAACGCAGCTGCTAACAGCGTAGACAACGGCCACGATCACTTGCACGACTTCACACGCACGCACAAAAATCTCTGCGCACCAAAAACTCTTCAGCACGTCACATAAATCAATGCTGGGCGGGAACGTAAACGCTGTCAAATTAAGAGAGAAATAATAATATTTATGGAGTTTCGTCTCCACGCTCGGTCGCTTCTGTCACTTTCGATAAGGTTCCGGTATCCGGCGGGGCCGAGTGGAGGAGTGGTGATTTTATTTTTCTTGCTACTTTGCAGGATGTAACATAGGCCGAAGCGAACCATTTTGCCAGTGCCTCATGCCACCTTCGTTGCGCCACTACGAGCCATACGATGCCATACTGTGCGCCACCGTGCCGCTGCATCATCCGATTGCTCGTTGTCAAGGCATCAATTTCCATGCTGTAAACATTAGCATTCCCCAAGCACCGTGACTGAAATGGGCACTCGGCAGCACTGAGCCGCTCTCTGGCGGCTATGCTAACCACTCTGTTCGCTTTCCAGCTCGGGGAAGAATCTCCAGGCTCCTTCCACTGGGGAGATCGTGCCACCTAAATTCGTCCAACGTGTCCACCGCGCTCTTTACATCGCACCACGCAAATGACGGTGTACTTTTCGCGAATCTAAAACGGAATCGCTAGTGGGCCTGCAACGAGCGGGATCCGTGCGCGGGGTGTGAATAATTTATCGTCGAATGCTGTGCGTGAATTCACAATAAATGATACTTGTGAGCGAAACGTTCGGGTGCGTTGCATTCGATGCTTATGAGCGCGCCCTCCATCGAACCAGATATGCAAAACCGACCACCACAAAAAGAGCACTCAATGCCGCAAATTAGACTGAATTTCAGCATCTGGTTGAATCGATGTATTGAAACAAAATGAGCTACATTTAAACTTGGGCTTGAAAAATGCAAATACATATGAAAATGGCCGCCGGTGCGTCACAAGAGCTGGGTATACTACACATTAAGTTAAACTTAATTAACTTCATTCATTTTTTGCTGGAAAAATGATCAAAACCTGAGAAATTCAACACAGTTTAATTAAATACATGTGGGCATTTGTTTATGTCGCCTGCTTTGTCAAGAGTTGCTATACCGCCTAGGTGTATGCAACAATCAATACATGTTGTATTTTTTAGTCCAATAAATAATACGGTTATGATAGTTCAGGACAAACATTATGTAGAATTTAATTTCAATGAAATATTTCGATCTGTTACTTTACTGTCCACTAGCCTCAAAAACTCGTATTCCCCTTTAACAACTCCAAAAGCAACAGCAGCAGACCGAAAACAACACTCCCTTTAACACTATTCTCATAATTCTGCACTAGATCTCTTGCCAGCAATAAAAAAAAAACAAAATATCTATTGTAAAATCACGTTTTCCAGCCCAGTCTGCTTTGCACCATCCGCCGGCAACACTGGACATGGTGTGCTGTTGCCATCCGGCCAAAGAATAAGATCCAGCCAGGGAAGGAGCCTCGATGACTTCAAATAAATTACCATGCTTAACGGGCATCGAAAACGTGCCGAACGGGACCGAAACCCTGGGTCCCCCAGTCTGCCGGAAGATATGCAGACCTCAGACACCGACAGCGACCTCCAGTTCTAATTTGTGCAAATCGATTTAGCACTCCCCGACTCCAAATTCCGTCAGTAGAACCCCGGGTGGAACGAGGGAAAGAGCAGAAAATCGAAATAAAAGTCCCACTATTTCATACTCCAAGCATTCCCAAGCATGGAGGAGCCGAACTCGGTCGCACACTATCTTTTACTTGCCAAGTACAGCACTGGTGGAAAAATAGCACTGCGAAGGTGGAAACTTATCGTGTCCGTAAATGTTTTGCTCCGATCGAAGCATTCGTACGGGAAAAAAAGCGGTCAAACGGTGCTTGTTATTGCATTTGAATCACTTCGCCGCTTACCCCGTGCTACTGTGAAATCGACAGCCCGACGAGTGTTCTCGAGCAATCGATGTCCAGCAGCGTACAACCGAACGACAACTTCAACAGTGACCTGCGACCCCGGTGCCCTGTTGGTGGTTCTCTTTCATCTCGCAGTGGAAATCTTCACCATATCAGCGACCTCTCAGACATGGCCACTGCTTTCACCGGTTCCAGCACCAATCACGGTTGAGACTGTTCCTGGCCCCAATCACCCCTTCAGGAAAATACGCTTACGCTGGCCATACTCGCTACCGGTACCAACCGATACCGGCCGCTTTCGATTCTGTCTCTGCTGCTTTCATATTCCACTCAGGTTCCGATTGAGACTAAAGTGATTCTCATTTGGAGCAAATAAAATTTCGCTTTGTTACCGATCCGCTTGACTCCGTGTTCCGAGTCAAGCGCCTGTGGTGTATGCAATCGTCTTTGCAACACACCCTCACCGGTCGTTGCTGGAACTTTCCCGTGAAATGGTTCACATTTTCCTACACCAAATCGAAACCAGGAAGGAATCCCGTTACCTATCGAGACCCCTGCCCTGCTGAACCCATCTGCTCCATCTGCTGGTGCCCACCAACAAAACGGTACTGCTTGATTTTTCCTATCGATTTCTTACCTAACCAGAACCGCCTCCGTTGTTACCGTCCCGGCTGCAGGAGTAAAAATCGAACTAAAATCGTGCTTCGACCCATCTACCCACCCACCCATAGACAACCGTCAGAGAGGACAACCGCACTCGCGGGAAAATTTAAATTGTAAAATCTTGAAAATATAATTTGCATATTTTATGGCCGCGATATTTATTCAAATTGAACTTTAAAAGATTATATGCCGTTGCAGTGGGGGGCGAACCCGGCTGGAAGAGGTGATGCTGTGCCAAGATGCCACAATCGTGGGACTGATTGTCGAGTAGTATCGGGCGAGTGTATAAAAAACCCGGGGAGGACTTCTCTTGTGGAAATGAGATTATTTACCACCACCGCGTACCCATCCGCCCATCCGCTTGGCCGTAAACGGACTTCCCGGCCAGTTGATAAGCTTAA
This sequence comes from Anopheles marshallii, assembly GCF_943734725.1. Classification (NCBI taxonomy): domain Eukaryota; kingdom Metazoa; phylum Arthropoda; class Insecta; order Diptera; family Culicidae; genus Anopheles; species Anopheles marshallii. The sequence goes on along the minus strand of NC_071327.1, from coordinate 27,946,175 downwards.
TGCGAACGTGGAAATCACGCCAAAAAGTTAGGCGAAGTGATTTTTGTTATTCTCTGTCGGGGATTTCTTTTTTCTGCAAATGCGCTTAGCTAAGAAGTGACGATTCCTAACAACAAATTGAGCCCATTTATTCGGTACGAAAGATGAGAGTGAATCTTTTGCGTTTCCTTCGTCTTTTTTCTATCATTTTATTTTGGATTTTTTTTTGCGAGCCTGTTACGCCTCATCTTGAACAGCTGGAAGGAATTTAAATTATTTAAACAGCAGATGAACGGTAAATTAGGCAGTTGATGCTAACACTACGTTAACTGTTGCTTGCACGGCTCATTTTATGCCATGCTTCCGTAGGCGTTCCGTGATGTTTGTGTGAAGACTATTTGATAAAAGACTGGATTGTTGCCCCAACTGGTAAATGCACCGTGAGAACTAATGACGTTCAACAAGCTGTTTGATCAACTGAGGAAACAATAACATGCTTTGAGTGATTTACTCAATTTAATGATCAACAGGGCATAAAGAATCACTTCTAATGATTGACTTAGGAAGAAGAAGAAGAAGAAGAATGAGTTAATTGTTATAATTTTAATTAATTGTTATACAGGTTTTTCTTGTTCATTAATGTTTTGAAAAAACGTTATGAGCCTCTTTGGTTAGGAAGCAATTTGGGTTTTAAATTAGCTCTCAGATCGATAGAAGGGTACTTTCCGCGAACTTTTGTATTACGCTTTCGACAGGCCACGATGTGCCTTAATAGATCACTTTGGAAACCATTTTTAAAACTTCAGGATACCTGTAAAAATGAGTTTTTATTGCACAACTGAGTGAAAATGAGGCACAAGGCGCTCAAGGAGAACCGAGAAGAGGTAACATACAAACCCGTCGACCTTCTCAAAAGGCACACAAGCTTTGAGATAATCGCTGTATCCATAAAGGGAAATTCCTAGCAGGGAAATCCTTCAAATCCTTATTTTGGATAAGTTAATGACTTTTATTTCATATCTTTGGATTCTCAGTTTCCAATTAACACATTCCGTCACCTAAATGTGTGTGATGCGCTTGTCGATGCATGAAGCAAAATTTGTCAGTATTTGTAATTGTAATAATATCAATTTGTTACTTGCGTGTAATTTCTGCAAATGGTGGCAGTGACATTTTGGTCACGCAGGAAATTTCTCTGATCCGCACTGGACGTCGAACGTGTTAAAAGTAGTTAATTGACACGTACATTAAATGACATTCATGATATAAATTAATTAACTCAAGCAACTATGCTTTACCACCCAAAATGGAGAATACTCCATCAAATGGTTATAATTGAACAATTATTGTTCGTAAGATATACAATATGATACAAAATGATGATAAATTGCAACGAAATATGTATAAATATTGATTTATTTATTCGAATTATAAAGTAAATCATTTTCCGTTCCGTTTCATATTTTGCGATACGCAGAACAATTGGCCATACAACTCGAATTGAATAGTGCACAATCAATCAATGCTGATATGCATCCATACTCGTTGTCACCTTTGTTTGTCTTAAGACGCCCAAAATTTACGCCCAATTATGTCCCACACCAGCAGTCTGGTAAACACTTCCATTACGGTGAAGTCACGAAAAATGTCAATACGACTTTCCAGCGGACATTTCATCGTTAGCTGGTCAGAAACTTTCTCTTCATGTTGTGTGTATGTGCTGTTGCTATTGAGCACGATAGCATCACACACAACCGTTCAAAGGCCCCACACGTGGCAGTTTTTTTTTTGCTGCTCTCGCCCAACCATACCCAACGGCAGGGATTTGGGAAAAGTTTTGTTTTTCGCCCGAAGAAATCTGCCGTCCGGCCACACGAAACCACAACGAAACAATCCGTATAGCCGCCGGTGGAACGGATTTCTTCTACGTGTTTGTGTGTCCCGTTGCTCCGTTTCGCTGGTCACAAAAGTCAAAGGGATAACTTGAACATAGCTGCAACGGAGTCTGAAACCAAGAGGTTTTTTTGTGAGGGGGGAAAACTTTTACCAAAAACTATTATTACTTCTTCCACACCCGTATAAACATGCCGTCGGGTAGGCGGGGAATTTTTTTACGGGACATCTGCTTAAGGTGGAATGCTGTGGGAAGGGATTTAGTTTGGCAGTTTTCTTTCGCCATCCCACTCACCAACTTTCTCCACAGCGCCCGGGTCAGTCAATTCTCAACTTCTCGGATGGCTTTCATCCTTACGACGTTCGATCACACCTTAGACCCGCTGCCATATTGGAAAGACCACCTTTTGTTCGAGCAGTTGTACGAATAAAATTTTACTTTTATTACTCAACGTTGCCCTTACGGGTCAGTGTCTTTGGCAGTGTGTTCGCTGGAAGGCATGAAGGCGAATAGGATAACGATCGTGGACGTGCGGAACAACTTCACCCGAAACATCTACAAAATGCAAATGTGTGCCCTGCCCTACCGAGACCCATTGACCGAGAGCTGCTCACCGATTGCATACCGATCTGAAACCAAGTGCAACGGAAAAGCGGGTTGAAAAATCATTGCAATCTTAAACGATCCCTTTGTTTTCCATCCCCTGGCAAAGGTGTATCTTTGTGAATAGGGGGGGGTTGTTGTTTCACGCTGCTGGCGACCTCATTTCCGAATACACACACAAATCCCTACAATTTGCTGCAAAGATAAAGTTTTTATCGCTTCTCTAACGCCACCCTTTTCCCTTTTCAAAAGATCACCATCTACAGTGCACTCACACACGCCTCCGATACCTTAAAATGCTTCGCCCGTTCATGCACGAACGAATCTCCATTTTACCGCTGTCGTCCACTCCTGGTGTTGCGGCTGCAAGTGAGGATTACCCCTCAATAGCAAAAGCGTACGGCACTTTATTTCGGGCAAAGGCGAAAACTTTTACTCCTGATGAAATTGTGCAGAAAAGTACCACCAAAGCTCACACAAATCCTATTCGCTAAATCACAAAATCCGTCTGCAAACAAACAAAGCAATAAAGGGGCTAAAAAGATGTAATGCTCCACACCACACGGGCACGAGGGTCGCTTTCGATCGATGGCAAATGTCGCATTGAGTCCTCATGCACTCGCCCGTACTACACTAGACAACCATGTCCCGGAGTAGATCAGATAGCATCGTACAAGTGCTTCGATATTAGCAACACTGTTAATTCGTATCCGCTCCCTAATCACACAACTATCCACCGCACTTATCACCTCACCTGCTGCAATGATCAATAGAAACCGGAGTGTGCAACTGCAGTTGGAGACAAACCTTCGTCTAGCAATGTTCTTCTTGGAAACGATTACAGCAGTGTCCATGTTTTGTACCGATGTAACCATCTTAAACATGGTCGATTGCGGCAATCACAGTACTTTGAACGATGCTATCGTCGTTACACGTGCGATGAAAATAAATACCCGATCTTTCGAACACTTCGGCTAAATGTTTTGTAAATCGCACCGCTTTTCCACACGATTGCACATTGCGATGATTCTGAGAGTGGTTTCAGTTGTGTGCACGTAGAAGATGTATGATGCTACTGTTGCGTTCAGTATCTTAATGAAATGGTAATCTTCAGAGTTAATCATAAACTTCACATCATTGCAAAATGTTGAAAAATGACGATAACGATATTTGTATTTTATAATTCTGCAATACTTACTCTCTATTTTGGTACTTTTTTTGAAGAACTTCCAGAAAAAAATTGTATCGATTCGAGTCGGACTTGGCTATTAAAGCAATGGATTTTTGATGAAAAAATTCATTAACATATACCAAAACATCATTGAAAGAAAATTACATAAATTAGTAGTTTACCTCTCATTTTGTTTATTTTTTCCAACGACAGTCCTGTTTTCAACCGTAGACAACATTGCAATTGCTTCTTATAACCGCCAGAACAACTGCCACTGCCTCATAAGATCCACATCAAGCACCAGCAGCACAGATGCACCGGATGGCTTTATTCTTTTCCACTAGAAGCAAAGAAGTGAAACGTGATGTCCAAATATGCCAACCAAAAAAAAAAAACAAACAAACCCCCTTCACACTCTCCAACCAGTTCTAGCACGCTTATCGATATCAATAAATTTACCACGGCTATCATCATAAATTTTCATTATAAAATACTTAGCAGCAGAGCAGAGCGAATAAAATCTTATGCTTGGCAATGGTTTTCTTTCTGTTTTGTGTTCGCATTTTTGCATTGTTTCCCTGGCGACGAGTGTGCAGCGGAGGTTATGTTTTCTTTTTTACACGTTTCCATTCGCTGCCAACATTACTCCGTAATGTGCACTGGCCGGGTAGCGTAGACCGTAGATTGCGGTGCGGCGAATAGTGCCAAACGGTACGAGGGTGATGTACGCGGAACTCCCTCCATGAATCCTTATCGAAAGCAAATAACCATAAGATTTAATTTTTATATTGACAGATTTCTGCTTCACCATCACCACTCGCTCGAACCGTTTAAAGGCACCCACACAACAGCACCGTTGTGTATCGTTCGTATGTTTTTCTGTTCCCTTTTCAAAGCGTCAGCAAATTGGTTTTCGCAATCCGTATGCTTCAACGTGTATTCATCGCTATTCACCCACCGTGTCAAGGCGCGTGCTCTTTATGCCCGCACCGTTTGCAGTTGAAAAGCACCAAAAATCATCGTATTATTTTCTTTTCTGCCAACCTTCACCATAGACCAACCCTTCGAACAGGAGGAGGCGGGGGGGAGGTTTCACTGATTTTTAGCTACTGCTCCTAGACTGCCAAGCCGGACGTAATACCAAGGAAACGAGCAATAATATCGAACGATGGCTTCCTCAGCCTACGGACCGGTTTGCCAGTGGAATAAGACCATTACAGCACGTTATAAACATGCTAATGACAAAGCACGAAGCAAATGTTTAAATAATCTTAATGGACACCCGCACACACACACACAAACACTCACAGGGCGCTAGGCTTAAGTAGATGAAAAAATATGCCAACGCCACTACCATCAACGCGAATCGCGAACATTTTACAGATTACTTTACCCACTTTTCACACTCAGCCCTGGTAGTGTTCAAGGCTGCGGAAACGGCCGTAAGGGAAGTAAACTCCATGCTTCTGTCCACACCTCCCATTTTGTAGCATACCGTTCCACCTCATCAAACCGATCAATCGCTAAAGTCAGCAAAATCAGAACGGCCGCTGTTTCGCGGGCCGCAGCACACAACTTCGCGATCCGACACTGTCACACCGGACGGACGCGACATTTTCACGATACCCGGGCGAAGTTTCGCTGCTGCTACACTGCTGCAAAAACCCAGGGCACAATCGTAAAGCGGCGGCACTGATGATACGCCGTGTCGTAAACATAAAACGTAACGACACTTTCAAAGGGCCTGTTAATCCATTAAACGATGGTCGTGAACGAACTACCGTATCGCACGTCGTTTAAAGCCTAAGCCGCCAGAACAATCTCGTCCGGGAGTGGTACTTTTTTACGTTTTGTTCTCCGTTCGATGTAAACCGATCGAACAATGGGAAAATGGTTATAAGAGCCACACCGAGCACAATACCTTTAGTGATAATAACGTCTCTTTTCTAGTGAGAATTTCTTGCCTATCAATAAATTTAATAATGTATCATAACGTAGCACCGACTAATCTACCTTCCTTTCCACTACATTGGAATAAAATATTGATTATAAAATTGTTTCCCACTCAATTTCACCGAGTGTCATCAACAGTGTCACTCTCACTGTGCCATTCCACCGTGCTTATCGGTTTTGTGGTATTCTATTGATTCGCGACCACAAACTCCTAACAAGATGCTCCGCAACACGCACGGTAAGGTTCGCCGGGCGGAAGCTATTGTTGCCATCGGCGACACTGTAATGAATCAATAATGATGTCTTCATTCCATCCTACGGCCTGCACAGCGCGGAACCCAAACCCTTTGTAAAGCGTCGCGCTTAAAACACTAAACCACGGAACAGCTGGAATGTGTTGAAAAACGAAACGGGCTTGAAAACGGGTGCGATCGAACGAATGCTGCCGGGTAATGTCACCTTGGGGAAAATACCGCCGCATCCTTCGGCGTAGTACCAGAAAAATGTCAATGCAAAAATCATCAATTTTTAACACGAAAGAAAACAACACCGAAAGGTTCGCATTAAGCGGGGTTGAAATGATTGGGAAGATGTGCAAAGTCGTCATGCTTGACTTCAAGAATGCAATAGGAAGGTGACAAAAGTGCTCTGAAATGCAAGGAATTTCAAAGAATGAAGACAAAGGTTGGTTGCGCCGATGGAACGAGCATTGGGATGAAGAATCTAAAGGTAAAATGTTAACCTTTAGCTTAGCGAAGCCAATGCCTGTTAAGATATATCATTAGGAAAAGAAGGGTCCTAAGGCAAGGTTAAATATCAGAAGAGCTGCAAAATCAGGCAAAATAAACCAAAAAGTATTAATTAAATTAAAGTCTAATGCATTGAAGATAGCTTCCCTAGCGCTCAATACAAGATTGATCTTGATCAAATATTCTAATTGTTACACGTGAAATATCTTCATAGTTGGCGACTCCTCAACTACCTTATTTGATATGTTTTAAAATATGTAATGGTTTTAGCCTTATCAAACATTGTCATCATGAAATTCTTCAATATAAAACTGATTCTTATATAAATTCTATCATAGCTTCTTGCAATGCCGATATAATACAGTCTATTTTTACTTTAAAATTAACCAAAATAGCTCGAGAGTAACAAAATATTCGCCAAATAATGCTTCCTTGCCTAAGCATGCACTAGACAGTTGACTATTAGTCTCCAAATTCCTCAAAGCAAGCATCTCTGCAGCCCGCTTCAGCCGTTGTTTTTTGAAGCGTTGTTTAGCGAAGGGATTACCCGTGTATATGCGACTCTTTTTACTCCCAATTTCAATGGATCTGTTATTCGTTTATTCACGGATTTATGTCGCCAGCGTTGCGAACGGCGCATCATCGCGCATCCCATCGGTCTGTGAGAGTGGGCTTTGTTGCTTTTCTCTTCACCCTCCCGACATCCGTTCTGGTATGTGTGTTCATTTTTCAAAAAATCATGTAAACCACTCATCCGGCGAAGAAAATTCAACACCGACAAAACGGGCGGGCGACATGAAACGGCACAAAATCAATGGGCGTCCATCAGTTCTCGTCAAGCATCGAGGATTAGAGTAATTTTTTAGGATTATCGAAGTCATAAAGTATTCAAAACGTGGCACACTTGAGCCGGCAATGATGGAATCGATGGAATGGAAGCTAAAATAAAAGTTGCGTCACCCGCAGGACCACAGCCAAACCTCAACACACGCATACCCCTCCGCTTCTGGTCGGTGTAACACCGGCGTAGGGAAACCGCATCACGGCACGACAGACAGCCCCGCCGAAACAAGACATTTACAAATTGGTGAAAATCTATGTCGTATTTGTAAGCGATGAAAAATTTCAGCAAAGCTCTTTCTGTTCCACCGTTCACGAGCTGTCGCGAAGCTTTCGCTCGAACCATTAATCTTGGTTCAACGGTTACTATGCAATCGAATCGAACTTTTTTGGTTCGTCAGCAAAGAGAAAGAACAATCGAGCCGTACATTTTGCGAAAAGGTAAGTTAAGGGCTACAACCTACATTTTCTCAGTTTGGGCATTGGTAGAACATTTTGTGTTCACAATTTAATTGTGTTTACTAGCGATACAGTTTCAACACCGCCAAAAATGAGATACCTTCCACAGGCTGACACATTATTGAAACCCATCTCAGAACCGCAGAAACAAACAGCAACTTCGACGCGAGCGCTCTGCATGCATTAAACATCTGCCAGGCGACCCGTCATCTGGTTCGTGTGAGACGAAAGTTTTGCCACGTCGCGAGGGCTTCCCATCCAACTGTCCAGCTGTGTTGTGGATTGTGGTTTGATTATGGTGGAATAACAGCATTTTTTTGTCGCTCGTTTCGTTACCTTCTCCTACCAGGGCATCAGCGTTCGGTTTGGTTTTGCAGATGACACGTGTCAACGGGCAGCATTTCGGGTATATTTGTTTGTATAACTTTCTGTCCTTGCGGCTGCCTTGCTGTGGGCGGTGTAGGAAACATTCGCTTACGCATCTGTTCGGTTGATGAAAGTATGAAGTCACTCATTGGTGAATTGATTGACCAGCAGAAGGCATTCGCATGAAATAATGTTGAACTTGTACGGTGGTAAAATATTATATTAAAAATATATTTATACTACCAGTAATCCTGTCATGTTTTGCTGGCGTTATTCGAATTATGTTTTAACATTATAATTAAAGCAAATGACATTATTAAGAGTATTAAAGACCTAACCGAGATCAATTTTAAGTCAGTAAAGCGACAAACTGCATCGGCGGTGTTTCATCTGTTCCAATTCGAAATAAGCGCATCTAACGCCATTGGATGAAGTATTCCATCCAAATGAACACGAAAATGGTACGAATGACAAACAACTTTAAAAGGGCCAAAGCGCACAATAAGTTCCCCCCTTTTGGTATACCGAATGTGTAAATTATTGCAAATTAAAATAAATTTTTAATTTTCCTGCCGCACCGCATCTCTTGCATGGTATATTAAAAAACTGTTTCATCTATTCAACGCCATCCGGGATGGTGATTAAAAATGGATGACCATTTACACTTTTTTTTTCATCCAACAGCGTGATGAATGATGCAACTGAGCATGTATCACAATCAGTTGACAAAAGATTTATAAATGTTTGAAGAAATGGAAATGCAGACTTTAATGCATTTTTTTTTTGTAATTGGGCACCATTTATTCACCACAAAATTTTGATACCTTTCCGTAGTTTCAAGCGATGTGAAAACGAATGAGATATATTACTTCGTAACCGTTCGTTTCCCGCTCACCAGAATGGTTCACGAGTAGCAGGTGCAGGTGTGGAAACGAATCTTTCTGCTGGAAAGCATGAATTATGGAAAACATATCGTGAACGGCACACATTCGCGCGACCTGGAGGAACAGGACACCGTTTCCGAGAAACCGTATAACGCTGGGTCTCATACTCACACATTGACCGCGTAATAATGGTATAAATCCTCCTAGCAGATCCTTCCATCCCAGCCAGCTGTTGGTGAATTATTTGCTTAAAGCTTGTTGTTCACACCGTCATCACACGACCGTAAATGAATAATTGCAAATGCAGAGTTATCCGAAAGATTTAGCATTTTAATGTGATTTGATGGCTACTTTCAGATAACACATTTTAATGAAACACAAACATCGTTTGAAGAAGGGCGCTGTAGTTCATACCGCTTAATTATGCAAAGTATGTATTCCGCGACTATAGACTTTTATGCTATTACTGTTGATAATCAGATATTCATCCATCAAGGAATCAATGAGCAATATGTGACAAAGCGCATAGAGAACATAGTTATTATAAAAGGTATGTTAGTTATTGATAGCTTTCCCATCTGTCTACGAGGACGAGCCTTGCCGGCCTAGTTGGTGATAAATCGCTAATCATATTTAACCATTTTTTGACGATCAATCTCAATTTGCGATAGCGGAAATATAATGTGCTCGCAACTATGTTCAACCAATTTGTTTCTCTTTCCTTCCGTTTAACCCTCACCAGACGTGAGCACTCACATCGAACGCACTCAAGCTTCGGACAGCTTTCCGATGGGTCCATCAATCATTAACATAATGTATGCTAGCGTGCTCTTCTACCCCTCTTTTTTGTATCTCTTATTTCATCAACTTCCTAACCGGACTCACCCGAACGGAGCTGGCACATCGTGGCCGGAACGGTTTTAAAACCGACACCATCGCAATGGATCCCCTACCGGGACCGCCCATCACCTGTGTCGTATGTCAAACCCACGACTTATACTACGCCTAATTGAGTGCGATGACAATTTAGCCGGAGAACTCCCGAATAGACTTCACACAATCAACCCGCGTTTGACCGAAATCGGGTATCGTTTGCGAGATTAGACAGCCACACAACAACAAAAAAGCAGCTCTGCATGCGCGGATGGATGCATTTTCCGCTGCACCATAGGTCACCCTGTTCACCATATTGAAACATTTTACGGATAAACTCGTTATGACTCCCAGTCGACTAATGATCATAAATATTTATGACGCCATCGCTCAAAAACCAACCAACAGATGGACCGATCCACCGAGTTGCAGCACATGCAATCATTCCCTTGAGACCTGATGGCCACTCTCCAACACCACCTTCATTATGTGAGGCGTCGTTTACGACATTTGAAAAACGCCTGTTCGCAGCGGTAAAGGTGCGAAGAATAATGATAGAAAATATGTGTCCTCGCTGCATTCTACACCCAATAACCACCGGGCCCTTCACGCAATGTTCACGCACACAAAATGTGCCTACTCCAAAAACCTCAAATCAGATGCTGACTCAGCGACGGCAACGAATCCCGCCGATGCGATATCAACTCCGATGAATTAATGCGAAAATCAATTATACGCTTTGCTACATTCCTTCGACCGTGACCAGGCATTCGGTTGCATCGTTGCAGTAGTTGGTGCACCGAATGCATCGGTTGCGAACACCCACTTGCTCACACACCCAAAATAGCAATTCGTGCCGGCAGCACTGCTCGCATGAAGCCTCCGATAGCGGGAGTTATTAAATCATCTGCAATACAATTATACGCTAGCGATGAACTGGTTCGTAACCTACGCGCGTTTTGCTCTTTGCTCGCTGCACTGATTAATCTGCCAGCTATTTAGAGCAACATGCAGGTTTCATTTTGAACCGTTGCGCATTCCTGTTTGAAATTAGAACGTACCATCAGCAACGAGTTGTATGGCAGTTGGTTCTGGAAGCCGTTGTAACTGTGAACCACCATGCGTCTCCATTAATGGGAGAGGTTGGCTATTTTTGGAACGGACGGAAATTTTGATGCAACGCCAGTAGTACGTATGACCGGCAACATACAAGTGCATTGTAATAGTTTGTATGTGAATTTGAATTACCATGAATGCTTAATGTTTGTAGAACGAATAACTATCATCGACAATTTTTCTTCGTTATATATTAAGCTACTTTGGCTTACATCTGAACAACTTATCACTTGATTTGAAGATCCTTAATTCCAGCACTTTAAAATTTTATTTTTATTGTTGTTTTATTATCCTTATCATTTTAAACAATCCATGTAAATGAAATGAACAATGAAATACAATTCTTCCACCAAACCTTCAAATTAAAGTAGCAACCTCCTCTTTTTCTTTCTCTTACCACTCTTTCTTTCTTATTTAAATCTTATCTGATATGAAAATCTTTTACACTCTTCCATAATATCATTCATATATAGTATGTGATTAGACATGCTTGTTACAACTACTTCGAATAAAAGATATCCTTTTTACAAGATTACTGAAATTGAACTCTATAGTATTTTTATTTTTGTGAAATAAATTAGTTTAAAAAACAGAAAATCCTCCTACTACAATAGTTTTCCAATATGCAATCATTCCTAACATAGCATAGCATATGAATTTAAACTATTATGTATTAATAAAATGAAGAAAAAAACAATACAATATCCCATCTACGACTATTTGCACAAATTTTATCTCAGGATCAAAGCTCATAACGTATTACGACGATCACTATCTTGATCTTTCGTATGTGTGTATATGTAATTTTACACCAAGCTAGTACCATAAAATTGTATTCCTTCATTAAAAATTGATTCTCCGATCAATCACAATATGCTTTCCGTTACAAAAACGAAGTAAAGAAAAGCTTGCACTCAAATGGCTTCATCTTGTTTACAATACAAGGTCTCATAAAAAAAAAGATACGTAAACATATACAGTCATTCTTATATTTTTACCAGTCTACACTGAATGGCCGACTCGTCAATTGGTTGATACGGTTAGATGAAACGCGTTCATGAAATGTATGCTTTCGAACAGGGTAGGGGTGCTTTTTTTGTCTGCATCGTCGACTCTCTCTTTCTAAAGGATCTCAACACATATCCATCAGTTCTATCCCTTGGTTCCGTGTTACCGAAGAAGAGATGGAACGATTGATTAGATTTTCCTTCATAACGATACACCGAAAGTCCCCTTCGCTGGGTAGCATCGATGTGCGTTTTTTTCTCAGATGGAATATATGCCACGCTTTACAAAACCCCTGCAAACCTAACACATGTCTCAGCAAAGGGGTAGCAAAGCAAACAAGAAGCACACGATTGCCAAATATGTTGCCACCGTTGCAACAATGAACTAATCAAATATTGAACCCAAGATGGATCGAAGTGAAATGAGAGAAAAATCACCTGCTCCGACCTGTGGACACCAGGAATGGATGAGCGAAAAGCGGATACGTACTATTGAATGGAGTTTGGATGCCGTTCCCTTCCAAGCGTATACACTACCCACGAAACAGGAGTCTCTACCGAAACTACAGATATTTCTTTACCTTCTTCCAAGAAAAAAAAAAGACAACCCAGCGCCAAAAAGGGGTGATGGTTGAGCAATCATCGTTTGCTGAAGCAGGTGAGCAGAAAATAAATCACACGTGCTACAGTGAAAGGGAAAAAGTGTACACGTTACCTTAGTGGCCTAATGGAACGGAACTGACGAAACCTGAAGTGAAAGCAACAACGGCGGGAACTTGCCGGGTACGTGCATTAGCCGAGATTGATGATTTCGCTACTCAGAAGATCCATCTCGGAACGGCTGTCGAAGCGAGGGCGAGCATTTGGTGATGCTTGCTTCAGGCAATGCCGGGCATACCAGAAGAAAGCCGTATCATCTTCGGATGAATTCGAAAACCTTCACACAACCAGGCTTCGATTTCTTAAGGTGGACCAAATCCATCCTTCCAGCAGCATCTTACCCACTGCAAAACACTCCCGACCCGATAGTCTTCACAGTAATGCAAAGCAGCATTCAATCAATCCTACCAGCCCAAGACGGGACCGAAGGCGACTAAATCCTTCACGGCCTTTTGTAACACGGGTGCTTCACACGGATGCGAGGAAGGATTCTCGCCACATTACCATAACAATCCGGTGTGACTATCGGATCCACCGTATACACATGCCGCAACGAATCTCCGGCACGATTGGACATTGCTTCCGGTGATCGCTGCGACCACAATTTTTCATCAACTCATTCGATTCATTTTCACACCACCAACCCCCGTGGAAGGATGATGGATACGATGGGCTAGTCGATGAGATCGATCATTCCGGCACGCTCGTCGTGTAGGCACCGTGTACAACCGTTGCGTTGAGACTGCTTACCATAAACATGTTCGTGTATTAAATTCATATTCATCGACCTAGTATGGACCAATAATGTGAAGCTCATCCTCCGGTATGACACCGCATCAATCGTAATCTATCCGTGAGTTAATAAATGGCATTTATTAGCCGTTGTTGTGACTGGATCAGTGAACGCTCGTTAGTGAGTTAGACCAGTTTTGGGAATAACGACAACGTGTGCATAATAAATTCTGTTAATAGTGTTATAAGTGAAGCAAGTAAAATTATTAACTCTTATTCATAATCTATAAGATGCGAGGAAATCTTTGAGTTCTCAAGCTCAACAGTCGATAAATTCGTTTTGTTTATTTAATAATTTATTATTGCAATTTTTAAAATCATCCTTTTCCTTTTTTATCATACCACCCTCACATAGCGAATTCTGTTTATTATTTCATAGAAAACTAAAACCAACTTCGGTTGAAAGTTTTATCAAATTTCAACACATTATCATCATTAAACTAACGTACACTTAATCATTAAAGCTCAAAATTGTACTGCTCAAGAGCACACCTTCTGCTGCGGATGTAACCAGCAAGACAACAACACGTAAAGCTACGGCTAGAAAATCAACCACACGCTCGTGCCGCTCTCATCACTCTTGCTTATCGCCACAGCGGCTACCGATGAAACTATCCCAACCCAAAAACTTTCGGCAATGAATAATTCAATGAGCGCACTAGATGCGGCAGAGTTCACCGCCAGTCCGGTGCACTATTTGCAACCTTCCCGAAGCTTTCGCAGGATGGAGTTATACTCATAACCGCATCGCTTTCTGTAGCATTCGCGAAAATGTGCTCTACTCAAATGAAAAGCTTCAGGCAGGGCCGTACAGACGCCAGCAAAGGTCGAGCCAAAGTTAGTCCAGCTCCGAACGGAGCTTGAAACAGGAGTAAACTAATGCGATGCGATTTTCATCGCCGTTCATAATTGAGAACGAAAGTCGACCAACAGGGAAGTTACCCGGCCTGCAAACGAACATTATGTAAACCTAAGACAGAGGATCGATTGCACTCCTAATTCAAAGTTGGTTCTCGGAACAAACGCCGTTTGTTAAACTGTTGTGCGAAAAGACGCTTAACATAACCCATTCGAATGACGCATCTGTAACAAAGCTATCTTATCGCGGTGTATCATAAGAGACAGATTGGATCGGTTTCAGAACGCTCAACCAGCATTTCACAAAAAAAAGGTCTCTCTCCATGACCAGATACGTCGAGCGATGGTTGGTCAGCAATGCCATTTCATACCATTGCAAAATACGATCAGCCACAAAAGCGAATCCCTCCGAAAAGCCAGAACTATGCACAGCGCACGGTGTGAAATATAAATTTAAATATTTTCCGCTTCCCTATCAATCATCGTTGATGGCATCACACTTACCCATTGTGCCCGTGCTTTCGGTCTCTCCCACAGTGCGGGCATTTTTCCTCAATTCAAATTGCTAGCGCTTGCATCTGATGGGTCGTGTTTTATGGAATAGCATTGGAGAGATCCTTACCGTTACCGTGAGATTGCATTTCTTTTTTGCTCTAGCTATATTAAATGTCCTCCACATTTTCGACACTTTCCACTGCATTTAGGTTGCAGCTTCACGGCGTTTTTTTTCTTTCGCAAACGCTGCATTCAATGTGGAACACCCGCGGAGAACACGAGAAACATCGCGCCATGCAGTTGCACCAAAACTGCACAATGCACAATTCAAAGCATGCAATGTTACAAACTCCACCGCGATTCTGTCCGCTTTTCTATCTTCACGTTGCAGACTATATTTTCAGACGCGGGCTGTATTTTTTTTGTTTTCTTTCACCTACATTCCCGTGGTTAGATCATGGACGGCCCAACAGCAAAGTAACTGTGATTTATGGCGCGAAGGGATTTTTATCGCAATAGCAATTTCAAGCCCTGATCGTTGGTAATTTTTCTCCGTGCCTTACAGTAAAAAAAAAGATGCCTCAGTTTGGGCACTGAATGGCAGGTTGCAGGTTGCGTTCCTGAATGGTATAGAATGGTATAGAAAATGTTTTATTTAAAATAATTGAGTGAGCCTACCGAAACGGAAATCGTTTTAAAACGCAAAGTAACTTAAAGGGATTTGGTTGCTTCGATAATGACGTCCTGGTCGTATTGCTAATCTTAACGAATCATCATTTATATTTGATAAGCAGATTTACATGAAATTATCTTTCTGTTGTATTGGAAAATTCAAATGAGCCTTGATAATATAGTGAGGTAATCGTCTGACTTTGGACGTATAGACGGAGTCCAGCCGGCCATAGAAGAATACCATTTGCACTCGCATAATTAAGCAGAAGAAGTTTAAATCACATTCTTCTAATGTATGTATTTGTTTAATACAAGTTTTTAGCCCAAGTGTCTGTAAAAGAAACGTGCGAAATAACCGTGTTTTAGTAATATCTTAGTTTAGTTCATGTTCTTTTATAACTATTTACAGTTGCAAACATTCATTTTGTATGTTTATTTATTTATTCATGGCTTGATTATTTGCTTAATTGATGAATTAACTAAATGTGTATTAAATTATTTATTTAATTATTCAATGATCCATTTATTGTTTCAACACATGATTCGAAGGACTCCCCACTGAAGCTGAATAAGGGTGATATATCAGAATAGATTCATTGGGAAAGAACATTGCAATCTATGCTTCGTTTGAGCAAGCGTAAATTAACATATTTGCGATTTTACTCCAAAGTCTTTCAAAACCTTTACTGAGAAGTCTGTTTAAAAATCGACACAATCACGATTGTTTGCAACCATTCAAGTTTTATCTTACAGACAACCTCGTTTGTTCCTATCCACCTGCTGGTAAACATTACCCTTAAATACCGTTTTAAGCAGCATCACCTTAAAGAAACACCGTACCCACGACATGAAACCACGGTGTCCCTTAATCGAACTCGCAATCATCACATCCTTACGCGTTCTCATCCTATTTCACCCCAATCAGGTAAAATCATCCCATTAAGGCTGGCCGACAACGATGTCTCAATTACCAGCGAAAAGCTGTCCGCGTACGCTGTCAACCGCAGCGCTGCTTCATGATTACCCATAATTTAGCCCGAAAACCAACCGCCCGATAAGAACCCGGCCCGGGTCAATGCTAGGAGTGGCGCAGTTCGGTCTACACCGCACGCCAATAGATCCTATCGGGACGGTTTCGTTCGAACGACAAACGCTTTTTGCTTAAATAATCGCACCTCACACGCTCGCCAAAAACCATCCGCACCATCAAGTGTGGCGGTTGCGTGAAAAATAAAAACAACGCAAAGCTTCAATAAAAAAAAAAAACACAAACCCGACCATGTTAAAACGATTTCAGCAATGACGCTCTAATGCTGGTCGCTCGGGATCGCAACGATTTGTTTTCTTCTCCCGGCAGCAGAAAAAAGAACCCACCACCACCATCAAGCAGTCTAAATTTACCCTGCGCAACATAACAAACGGAAGAAAACAACTTCACGAGAGCTTTCTAATCGTCTCAAACATCTTCCCTCCTGCTGCACCATTCCTCGCATCCATTTTCCCCGACGACATCTAAGGACAAAACAGCTTTACTGCCATTCCGCACAACTATTCGGCGGTACGGGCGACATGAAAGCACACCACCACCCGTAGGCTTCACAATGTTCCACGAAACGGCGGTGGTTTGAGTGCTGTTTCCTAATTATTTCCTACCTGGGAGGTATGTTTCCGCATTTCCGCTTAGCTGCCCGTCGCCCTTTCCTGCTCATTTGTCGTCTGTTTTGCCTGGATGGACTCAAAAAACTCAGCGCGACCGAAAGCAGAAAGAAAAAGGAAATTATCCTTCCATTCCTCCACGCCCGGACAGCATCTTGCTCCCGTTGACGGAGTCACCACAGCACAGGACCACTTCGCAGGGCCTTTTTCGCTTACGCCAATGCGAAGCGGGCCTGCCGAAACTTCTTTCTGTTGCTGGTTTCGCTTTCGCAATCTGTTGAAGAGTCGTTGGCTGAAGTCATTCCTTTTGGTCGTTGTCGGTGCTTGTCATTAGCAGAAAACTGCCACTTGCACACTCTTGCCAACGCTTGATATGGCGCTCAGGCTTTATCCTTTTTAGAATCATTTTTCTTCCAAACAAATACAAATACTACAAAAATTTCTCACAACAACAACAGAAAAACCGCCTGGATTGCTATCGTTACCGATTGCATCTTTTTAAAAAGTGTCATTAAAATTACATCTCCTATTGACCAAAATCTGCAAATAAAATACAATGTACAAGTGCTAAAAATATTATTTTAAAATCGAAAAATTGAAAAATTACGTAAAGATGAAGAGAATAGAATAGAATTCACAACTATATTTTGCAAAATTTCATTGTGTTAGTTTCAATTTTAATAATATTACGTTAAATTATATTTGTTTTTCAAACCTCCAATTTGGTTCGATAATTTACTCTCTAATTGTATTTTTACATAAAACGAAACTATTTGACTGAGAAGCTTGTACTTGCAATGGTGATTTGAAAGGAGAAAAGTTGATCTAAAGCGATCCAATGATATGAGATCAATTGATTTGGGATTACATTTGAACATCGGATTTAAAGCTCTTAAAACAATAACCTCCAAGCTAGCCAATCGTAAGTCAAGTCCAATTTTTCTTGTGGAAAATATGTTAAAAGTTTTATTAATATTAAATTTTTTTTATTTGATTTTTCTATAGATTTTTTTTAGTTCCAAATAAATGATAACATAATAATTGCTGATTACTAATAACTGTCCTATCATTTTTTAACATATTGCCTACAGTTACCAAACTAAATAAGATTAGTTCCTCAATTGTTTTTTTCAATTCCATTGTGTAAAATGAAACTAATTTCACCCCAAACCCCCCGCCAGCAACGTAACACGCTCTATTTTATTCGCAATAGACCATTGGACGAGATATTCGCCATCATCTGCTGCCGTCGCACACAAACGGACGAACGGTATCGGAATGAACGAAATGAACTGGATGTACGCCCATGGTCCCGTATCTGATCCGTTTAACTTGATTATGGGGAGGTTATTTTCTGATAAAACAACTAATCGAGCACCATTTAGTGTGGACTCTAACGCCCATCTGCACCCACCAACACCACCATCGAGCCGTACCAGCAATAACCCAACGTGGGCTAAATGGATCGAACTAAATTAAAAATATGTAAATTGAAACCAGCCTATCTTCATGCCGGTGAGGCTTTTCCGGACAACCGTCAACCCACCATTTCCATTTCAACTATTTGCCATCGTTAACGTTCACCATGTCGAGGGAAGCGGAGACCATATTGCCGCCAGCAGGACCATCATCGTTCCCATCAACATCGGTGCGATCTCCGGTACCGGCAGCGGAACCTACACGAGCGTCACATAAAAAAATCCAATATCAACCGATACTCTTTTCCACCCAGCCGGACCAACGACGTACTTCAGTCGAGCAACAAACAACAAAAAAGCGCACAACTGTGACTAAAAGGATAACGCCGCAGGAAGCGGAAAACATTCCATCCTCCATGCGATAAACTATATTTTCATTATCTCGCCAAGTGTTATCAATCTACTTTTCACCTCACTAACCGGCAACTAGAAACAACATTTGAAGCATGACGCACCATGCCGGTCGACCGATAAGGACCACTATCCGGCACCGTCCTCGACCCGGCCGCAAACTTTCCCAACCCGCCTCCCCCATGAGCTCACTCAAACGGTTCTCGATTTAATGTGACCCAACACTTCACCCCGATCAAGCATCCTCGAACATCCAGCCTCGCAACCCCGTTGATTATCCCTTCCGGAAACAGAGTCTTTAACTTCCTCAAACCCCACCTTCAGGAAATGAATATTTCATAAATCGTTCAACCCTCACCGAGGTCGCAAGCCAATCGCAAAGCCCCAATCAAAAGCCTCACATCCGACCACATCCGGCACACGCACATACACTTTCACACGACGCCACACACACACACACACATAGGCACAGATGCGTGCCGAGGTTTCGGAGAGTCTTTCCCGGGTGGCTTCTAGCCACTCTGACTTGGTTAACCACAGCAACACCCGCCAACGCGTTGCCCACCCATTGCCAAAGTCACCGCTCCTCGCTTCACCTTTTCGGTAAGATTTCGTGGCTTTGAGTCTCCCGACCAGTAATCGCACGGGTAAAGCGGTTCTTATCGCTGTAACGCAACGGGTCGGGGCAGGCAGGGCAAGAGTATGCTTTATCAAATAATTAATCTGTGTGTTTTTCGGTGATTTTTATTGCCCCTTTCCGATTGTTTACTGCAGATAGTGTTTGCTTGCCGGAGGGGAAGGCAACTCAAGACCGTATGAAAAAGGATCAAACACGAAAACGAACGCTTGTGAATAAGTTTTGGGGGTTTTCTTGCATTTACAATGCATTCTTATAGTTTTTTCATTAGATTGAAAGTACTAGATTTTTGCAAAAAAAAAGGTAATGTTTTAACCATTCCTTAGTAATTCCAAGTAGAATATGTTGGATGAGATGCAGACACACATCTCACTCTGCATGTTTCTCTTAAACTTAAAAAGAATCCTACAATTTGGAACGAATCTACAACTAACACTAAATGTTCCAGTTGAACTTTCATAAGCATCCCTATAAGATCTCAACTGTCGCACTCTAATTTGCGTGAAAAGATTCAAGAATTGCGATGTAATTCTAAAAGTTTGACTTACAAATACTTTTACACCAAAGTCGTCAAACGAGCAGTTCTCTTCCACACTATTTCGAGAGGCGTTAACATCAACTTTGTGATGAAAGTTATACTCGGCTGCTGCAGTAGTGGAGGTTTATCGAAAATTCCAAACAAATTTATTGCAAGACTCGCAGTAAAACATCTGCCGAACGCGTTTTAGAAAAACATTATCGAATGATAAGATTTGAAACTATTGCATTAATGTGGTAATGGTAAAGAAATTCTATAAAATTATTTCTACTTGTCTTGTCTATTCTAATGTCAGATGCCTAATTGACAACTTGAGTACCTTCATTTGTTGAGTTATGTTAAGAAAAATTAGCTAATTAAATAAAAGCCAGAAAATTCTTTATCATGTAACTAATAAGATCAGTCACGAACACACATCGCTCTCAAACAATAACAAACTATTTATATCACTCATTTTACGTTACATAACAAATTCCAAAAAATCTATTCCAAATCCTATGTCTTCAGAATAAAACAACGTTTATTTAATTCACAAACACAGTACGATGTGGCTTCTGCGAAACTGCACCTATTTTTCTGCGGTAGCCGAGATTTACGATGACCTAATATAGCTATAAACAGGTTTATTAGTTCACTGCCGGATATTGTTGAGCATTACCCTGCAACGCTACCGTATACACTTCTGGCTAAACCGGCAATCGGATATTGGAAAGGATCAAATGTGCAACAGGGCATAGAGCACCCTTCGAACGTGCTGGACCAATGTTTATGTCGCTGGAATGGAAAGATTAATTGTGGTTTTAATTTTCTATGCAAATGTCCCCAAAATACGCACACTGCCTGAAGGCGCGCGTACCGTCTAACCACTGAGACCGCACGGTTCGTGTTCTGTAGTGGCTACTGTTCGAACAACGGATCATTAGCAAGCAATGGGCCACACACTTTTGCCGATTTAGTGCTAAGAAATCGAGCCGTTAGGGAAATTATTCTGGCCCTACACCTGCTGCCGATTATGGCAGGAAAGAGGTGGAAAATGGATAACTGCATACGGAAGTAATTAATTTATTGATTATACTTTTCTTGAAGCAACTTGACCAAATCGATTCATTCCAAATAATTAAAATAAAAATGAAATATTTTTTTATAGTGTATCGGACCTGTATGATACATTTGTTGATGTATGTATCCTTCCACTACTTTATACCAAACCAAAAAATTACAAACCTTATTCCATCAACGATAATAATTTACTACTATTAATTACTTACAGTTTGCCAACCTTATTAAAAGCTCAAAATGTTGATTAAACATGTACAACACGTAATCAAAAAGGTTAAAGTACAGTCCATGCAGCAATCCACCACACAGGTTAACTGTGCTACGATCAACACAACTCAACAAACATCAAAATGTCGTAAATTATACTTTAAATATGCTTTTATTATTTTCTCACTCGATTTTTTTACACTTTATTTCCGGTTGCACGATCCTGCCCTCACAGTGGTCGTTGGCTGACGTGGCCCACTTCCAGGCGAAGCTGCTGGCAGCCGACCAACAGTTAAATACTCTCGCCAACTCAACAGATTATTTTCCACCACGATACACCGACCATCAACGCAACACCGAGGACAATAAATCATATCGAATGGCGGATGCGGCGGAAAATGCAACTGCCTGGTGCGTAATCAGCCAGGTAAATAGAACCATCGTAGCTGCTCTGGGGGAGGTTTTTGTGAAAGTGAAAGAGAATGGTGAGATAAAAATAAAATCCACTCATGCAAGTGCTTAAAGCGTGCGCCAAATAAAGCCCTCGCATCGGAACATCGGAATCGAATGGTCCGATTTTTGCGCTCAGCGCTCGGAAAACGCGGATGGCAAAGGGAGTGGAAGAGACAGGGTAATGGTATCCGTGGGCCCGAAATGGCATTCCCTATACCGGACATTCAGCGACGCGTTCCGCGTGTAGAACATAAATTCAATTAAGTACATGTGTAATTAATTGCTAATTGAAATAAAATTTAATTTTCAGGTTCATTGCGGTTTTGCATAAATCAAGACCGCGGTGGAAGTGAGAAAAAAGAGCCCTGGGTGGAAAATAAAAACATTCACCCGAATTGTTGTTCATCGCCGAGCATTCGCAGCCAGCGCCGGGGCAAGTTCGAATGTTTGTTGGTGTTTTTAAGCGCCGTTCTTTACGAAACCTTTTTTACGGCTATTTTGAGCAAGCCGCTTGAGCCACATGTGCTGCGATGAGAATGTTTGGCGCGAACAGAACTATGCGACTGCGAGTGTGCCAAAGATACGGCCTTCTTTACGGTAAATGGAGCACATAAGTGTAGTTGCCGGTGGCATCCGTTGCCATTACATCCTAGGCCACCCCATGGCACAGTAGGTTTCGGTACGGTACCGCATGATAAAGGAGGAAGCTTATTCAAAGCGAAGCAACCACATTAGTCCCATCGCGTCGCGTTCGAATGCAACCGAAAATGTGGAAGCTGAAATGTAGATCGCGTATGCTAATGAGAATACCGCTGAATGTCGGATTGGTCGTTCCGGGGACGTTCGTGCGGTTCCGCATTTATTCCGCTCAATGAAGCGATAGTTCGTTATCAGTCGGTCCCGGGCTTCCGTAGGCACCATTAGCAGGATCACTAATTTTGCTGCCTCCTTTCCACGCCAGCCATCTATTCCGGGCGTGGCGAATACCGACTATGCTACAGAGGTGCCGTTTCCTAGTTCTACCGGTCCGCAGAACGATTTGACCTAATTTGCTTCTCGAATATTGGACATGTTGTATGAAATGCTTTGCAACAATATTATACTACACTTATTTTACATTTGCAATAAATGCAATGTTTAGGATCTCGATACAATAAAAATTGACTCCATTATGTCTTGATTACTGAACATCTCGTTTTTCATGTCAGAAAATAAGATCTAAACGATTATTTATTTTACGCTGTGTCTGTTGTTCCATTGTTTGCAGACTGCAGAGAAGAAATTCTATGCCTCACACTCAATCATACCCTTATATATGACACAAAATCAAATATATTAGGCTGGGAAAGAGGACGGGGTCACTCAATCGAATGATTTGCGCAAAATAATTTAAAACTCATCCTGAAGTACAGTATATCTGTATATCCCCAGCCTATCCAGAAACCGACAATCTTCCTACACTTCGAACTACGTCCATGAAAGAGATTCTTGCAATATCGTTCTCCTAGTAAGGTTATAAAAGAATGACCTTTCTTACACGCTGGATATGACGAAGTGAGAAATAATTTGGTCTATCTAGACATCTTTCGAATGAACGCAGTATCTCCGGAGAAGCCAGGGATACAAGGCTTCAAGAAAACTTGAGACTTGAAGAAAATGTCTGTAAATCTATGTAAATTGTATTGTAATTTACCAATAGCGAAGAGCAATTCAACCAGCAATTCTATTATAGACTCGCATTAGACAATTGTTTGCGACAATAATACTCTTAAGCGAATTGATGATTCTTTAAGTATATATGATATCATTGATTCTATTTGCTTTATAATTGATGGTCAACCCTAATAATTGTCAAGAGATAAAATCGAACTAATACGGGTTTCTCGAGGCGCGGTGTTCAATACATGACTATTTTATCGTTTTACACAGTTTTACGTTTCCTTTTTATAGTTTTCTCATCTTTTCTCTTATGACTCGTAAATTATAACTGTAAAGACATCATAACAGAATACCTTACCTCATGATATTTCAAGTAATAAGAAAACGCCATCGGTTTGCGCGTATGATCCTCAGGAGTGTACAACAGAATCTCTATAAACCAAACGCGTTACAGTTCCTTTAAAATCAATAACCTTACGTCTTGCTTAACGCAATAAATTGTTTATTACTTTCCTTCATTTATCACCTTTGACTTGATTCCTCACATTGCCGCACAAGTGTTTGCAAAGCCAACCTTCAGGAAATAACAACCACGCTTCCTGTCCTGAACCTCAACACATATACCTTCCCTTTGCTATCCCCTATAGTAGCCATCCTGCCAGCCTTTCCGGATGGGTTTTTGAGTAAACATTAAATTTTAAGCGAACTCTCCGGAGCAAATATTTGCACAACTTCTGCCTGTAAAACTCCTTCTGCAATCGAAGCAAGCGAATCCTTGCAGAGAGCCTTGGTACGCGACCCGAGCCAGAGCTATACAACCTAACGTCCTTACACGCGACCCGTAACTTACATGCTTTGAAGCAAGGATCGTGGTGTACCTCCTCGGAGAAACATCAATCATCTTTCATCATAAAAATTTCACACCACAAACTCCTGCACATACACACACACATAACCTACATGTCTCGTTTACAGACAAAAACACTCACACACACACACACGTCCCGGAAGTCAGTCATCGAGTGTTCGTGCTCAGAAGTGGCGAGTGTTTCATCGAAAGTGTCAACGATAGCTTTAGTGACGGCTTTCGTGCCACCGTTACGTATCTTTCCGACCGTGCAAACTTTGCCCGGGAAGTGGAAAACCCCATTCTCGATTCATGACCGGCACACGGCTACTGCGGCAGTGCGCTTATAACCGCCTGGAATAGCTTCATTTTCTTAACGGCACGAAAGCACAGCATAGCCCACGTGACTGGCACACCGAACCGGAACCTAGGATGACGACGGCGCCACCAAACATTTAACAACGATAAATTACCCTTTTTATTGAGCTTGAAATTTAGTTGTCAAAATTCAGCACATATACCCACAAGCACAAGCACACATGTACGGGCAAGCATCGCGTAGCCAAGGCAAACCTCAACGACGAGGATCAACGGGGAAGATGATGTGGCCAAGAAGAATCGTCCTTCGTTCCAGCGTAAGAATAGCTTCCATGTGGAGTTACCATGGTGATGCGGCTGATGAGATTCCGAGTGCAATCCGGGATGTACGAAACTTTGCCACCGATGTGTTTCCGCTGCATTTGCAGAATGCACGCCTGAACTGATTGCGGAGTGACCGGAAATGGGCAGCAGAAGAGTTGAGTATTAAAAAAGCGAAACGAACGGAAAGAAAAAAAAGCACACAGTTCCAACAAAGAAGGCGAAAACATTTCCTCCAAACGTCCAACGGAATGAGGTTGGTTGCATATTTTTCCAATTAGGACAAACTTTTCTGCATCCTACAGTGCTCTTCCTCACCGACTTCCCACGAAACGTTTCCCACGACCTTCGCCACCCTCATGGAAAGAACGACGACGAAGCCCTTTTGAAGTGGGCCGTAATTTATGAACAGATTTTTTCAATTTGTTCCACATCAATGACGGCCGACAAGCATCATGTGGCTGATATCGAATCTCGGTAGGTAAAGGAAAGATATAGGACGAATCATCCGAATGGAACTTTCACCCACACCCACACTCACAAAAAATGGCATAGATCTTTCCACAAGATTTAGCGTCTCTTTTTGTGTTGCCCTTTTTTAATGAGAAGACCGCTTCATCAACTCGCTTCCTATTATCCATTCCGTCCACCTTCCGGCGATTCATTAGAGAATGTCTCGGTCCGGCAATGCCTGCGGATGTCCAGTTTCCGGTGGGTTATTAAACATGCCCACGAATCATGCCCGTTGTCTTCCCACTAAGCAAGGGGACACAACCAAAAAAAAAGATGCCACCCATCGACCGCAGAAACAGAAAAAGAATGTGATGGGGATGCAAATGTTCGCGTTTGTCCCGCGGTCCGGTGGCCGTCAATCTTTCCGAGCGAAATCATCCAGAATGGAAACGAATACTAAGTGTCCCAAAGTTACGGTGGACTCGTGGTGCAGGAAAGCGATCATCAGAAGCAGTTTGCAACCAGCAGGAGTCCCATTGTTTGGGCGGTTTTGCTAGAATTGAATGATAGATTCGGGCAAGGTTTCTTTGTTACAATCATCTGCATAGTTTCCTTCTCACCGACTAACTTATTCCGTGGGATTGATAGGTCGGAGAAAAGTTGAAATTATTCTGCATTTCAATAGAAAACAAGCAGGAAAATATCGCTAATTAGAGCAATTCCTTTATTTTATTCATAGAAGACCGGAGGTTTTCTATGTTACAATTAGTTAGTTGGATCTCTGGTACGCTCTGTGTTCTGAAAAATCTTTACTGTCATATTCCGGAGCTTTCATGACAGCTATTCAAAGCTCATCAATATACCTGGCTTGTGGATGACATCGATTCTACGCGAAATGATACCAACCTACCTTCTGCTGTATTCAGATACTGATTAGACCAACTCTGCAATTTTATCTTCTCGATCAACCATCATATCATCGCCGAACAACTAAGAATGTTGCCATGTTTCGTAGGCAAATGGTGGATAACAGTATTCACAAAACACTACAAAATAGTCTCCTGAGAGTACTTTAGAATAATCGATAATGCCTTGGGATGATCCGTTGGAAATATTTAAATAGAACTTCTTTTCTTAATAATTTATTCAAATGTTTCTCTAAAATACAATAAATACAACAATAAATGTAAGTGTTTCACTTTTGTTTAAGTCGTTAGCCATTCCCTTTCATTTTCAATTAATCCTTTATGGAAATACACATGTGGTTATGCAAACTCGATATTCGCTAATGTTAAATCAATGCTTTGCAAACAATGATATGAATCAACGCAATTTACATATTTACTTTCCAATTTTTAAGAATACCTTAATTATGCCCTATTCAAGTCGAGTACCACAAGTGTTGCGGGAGCGGGAAGTTATCGCAATTAATTCTTATTCAAAGGTGATGCATTCAATATACCCATGAACCCTTGGTCCCGCCCCCCTCCTCCTCCCCCCCTCCCTCCTCTCTTCTCCATCCCCCTAGCTATTCTATATATTACTATTTATACCATAAATCATTCTTTTTGTTTGATGTTTAGAACCTACACAATTTGACGTGCCGTGTGGTACCCAAGGACATACCCAATTGAATTCCTTAACATATTTCCCATCAATTCCCACATTCATCGATGATAAATGTTCCGCCAATACAGCTGAAAGCACTTACTTTTCGGAACTTTTGTTTGCAAAAACCTTACAGGATCGAACTTAAAAGCCCCCTTGCTGACGATGAAGGACGCCACATTTACTGACACACATCTTTTCATTACGGATGTCACTTGAAGTAAATCCGCACTGGCCACTAGTACTGGACCGTATTCCCCATCTGAAGCGGCTACGGTATGGACCGAGGTGAGTTGCACCTACACACATACACACACACAGAAAAAATGCACATACACACACACAGAACAATCCAATCCTCAAAGACGCTTCTCGATTGCCACTGTTTATCTATATTGAAAGCAAACACGGCTATTCCATTAATCTCCAACAGACCGCTATCAATTATATGATAAATTATTCATAAACAATGAAATGCCGTCTAACACTGGTGGGCAAACCTAACGACAGCATGCAAACTGAACTCAGCGGCCCAGAAGCCCAAAACTCAGGGCAACACGTACGTAGAAAAACTCGGCACTCGAATCGTTGCTACCGAGCGTTAGCAATGGGTTAGAAAATAAAACCGTAACGTCTTTTCCAGCCTCGGCCACGGTGTGCGATTACGGCGAGATTGCCAAAAAACGAATGATAACCGAAGCAACTTCAAGATAATGAGCTCGATTTGTAAACTTGGCGTACGACTCCCGTCCAGGAACGGATCGTTGAGCCGTTGAGCTAAAGGCAAGGCGGGAGAAAAAAAGGGAAAGCACATTGGGTACTTTTGCCGGTTTTTCCATGGAAATGAACCAGAGTGGAAATGAAAAAATATTTATTACCATTCTACGGTGCGCGTACCGCACCGTCCGTTCGAATGACATTAGGCCCAGTACGTCTGAGAAGCGATTTCATTTTATTTCGATTCGCGCTCCTGAACACCGAAAGGGAAAACCACATCAACGGCATGTAAAAAGTACCAGCCAGCGTAGGCATATAATTTCATTCCATCAAATGAATTTCGTTTGCAAAACGAATGAAAACTTTTGCCCACACAGAACAGTAGTGGCGGCAGTACCGTGAATGGCAGATTAAAATGTGGAATACTGGTAGAAAACCACATGGAGCCGTGATTGACGAAGAAAAGCACTCGTTGAAAGTGAATTCCACCGAACAGGTATCAAAAATTAAACGACCAAAACCCGTACCGCTTCCAGAAACGGTAACTACTTTGCCTTCAGTTTTGCAGCAAAGTTTGCTTTTCTTTATGGAATGCGGGCATAGCAAATGCTGATAAGGTCATTTCCGTCGAACCACCTAATGGAAACCAACGCGCTGATGAAATATGCAACTAACAGATCGGTAAAATTGAAAAGCGAATTCAAACGAAAATGCATATGAACGTTATTATTATTGACTTTGCTGAATGAGGTTCGCATGCTTCAATAATCATCCCCAAACCATCGTGTAACGCCGCCGGAACAACAATGGACACATAACTAAAACATGTTTCAATCAGTTCTTTTGTACGGTGTATCCATATTTATTTCCTGGAATGGATTTTATGTTTTGTTTTTAAGATTTGAATTATGATTTATGTTTAACGTCCATTGAAATATAAATATTTATAAATATTTATTCTTCAACTTCACGAAATTTATCAAATAATTAAATGCATAGTATTATTCACAAAGTTTACTTTTGGGGTAATTTGCATGAAAACGCAAACGGAAAGAAGCAAATAGTCGTTTGAATAGTAATTGATGTGAGGAGAAAATGAAAAGGACAGAAAAGTGTAACACAGAATAGTTCACAGAAATAAAGTAACAACGTAGGCGTTGTTCAGCAAAGAAACATGTAAGAAAACATAATCTTGAAGACGGATATGATAATTTGACCTCTGTCTGTGAAAATTAGACCTATGGTTAATGTATGTACAACTTAAATAATAATTAAGAATTAATTATGAAGCAGAATGGATTTTTAAACTGAATTAATTGCTCTGAATCTCTATCCTCACAAGTTCTGGATTTTAAAATGATTAATGAATCTTCAAATTGTAATTCAACCTTTGAGGATTCATTATTATAATGGAATCATTGAACCTTTGGAGATGGAATTGGAGACAATAATCTACGAAAATGTATCTATCTAAGTGATCAATTATCTGATGCAAAAATAGTTTTTAGAGTCGACTCATCATTTGAACTACACCTCACTAAAGATTCAAACAATTCGTTCTACATAAAATTACTAAAATTAATTGTTTTACGTTAATTTAATTTACTTCCATCCCTCGTTTAGACAATGAGCAATAGAACGATTGTGGTATTACTTCTGCTACTAATCTTTCATCAAATCATCCACATTAGGTAAGGAAAAAATATCCTCCTTCCTACACAAACGACCTCGGCAAAGCCAAATCTAAACCTTCACGCAGCACCACCCGTATGGTCCGTTGATAAATGGTTAACCATAAACAAGTAAATGATATCGGTTTGCGAAATGTCATTTCTTTCTTCCCACTGCAAACGGTACCCTTTGCCCGGTGATATGGCGCTCCGGTTCGTGGTCACTTCCTACCGGTGGTGCAAAGATCGAATAAAAACCCTCTCTCTGCTGTCTGAAGATACGATAGCATACCTTGACAGCTACCCGACAGAATGTTCCCCAAATTTACTTCCAACCTTTCTTCCTTCATGGCGGTGCCAACTCCAATGTCTTTGGTATGTGGTACTATCTCTCTGCTTGGCTTTCCCAACCTTGGCCACCATACCGGGTGACTTGAGCACTCAGTTTGCGTGAAGATAATTAATTATTATGACGAGAGATTACACTTGTAATGAGTTTTGACCTTTTTTTTTTTGTTGGTTCCACTCGTGGCACGTTGCTATCCCGAGTGACTGGCTATCCCAGCCAGTCACCACCAAATGGCCAACTTTCCGACGATAATATGCTTGTTTTGTGGTTGTCACTGTTCCCTGTCGTTACCCGCACTTGAACCATTATCCATTCGTACCAGCGTTCAAACCACAGCCCGATGCCACCGAGCTGGTGACTAAGAACGGAACTTCCATGTTCCATCACCTGACGGAAGGTCATACTCATCAACCTTAACCGACGCTTCGTGCCCGTGCCGTACGTCCATTGTTCTAACAGCTTCTAATGAAGAGTCATTTAAAGGCTAGAGCAAGGTGAAAAGTGACCTTCATTCATCCATTGTGCTCAGTAAAGCCCAACCAAGGTACTCCCATTTGGAAGGAAACAGGGATTTGTGAGCATCAGCCTTTTGCTGCAATCGAAGACAATGTAACACAAGAAAGCGATCACATTAAATTCGTTTGTTTTTCGATGGAAAACCATAGCTCCGGTTAGCTTCCTGGTGGGTTGCTCGGCATAAATTATGGTGCCAAAAATGTAGTAATACACGCGGAAGACCTTGGGTATGGTGGTGTGATGTAAAATCAAGTCATTTTTCGCGGTTGATAGCGTCTGAACAGGCAACCACCACAACAAGTCTTTCTTTATGAACGAAAACCTCTCCAAAGAGTATCCCCAAGTAGGAGAAGGAGCATACGCGGGGAGCAATAATAAATCTTGTACGACCTCTTTCAAATGGAAAATGGTGTTTTGCATCCCACCCAGTTCCCGGTAACCAGAAAATATCACAAAAGAAGTCATCATAAACACACCCCGTCGGTTTCCGGCCCGTTATACGCCGGTCCTCATTCTGCCCATTTAACGATTAGTGTGAAAACAAGAAAAACATTTCAACATTCAAACGTACCACCTCGAATGCCATGTGGCATTTTGTGCAACCATAAAACTGCACATACGTACGTTTCGACCGCCACACCGATCGCCCAGTGCTTGGGAAACACTGTCCCCAAATGGAGCATGCACTACCCCGGTAATATTAGCCATTTTGCACGCTGAAAAGAAAGAAAAAACAAAACAGCTTTCAATGGAAGCTTTCAAAATTGGATTTCCTCTGCTCCCATCTTCCGAAGCACAATGTTCCGAAAGAGCCCCCAACAAATACTAAAAAAAATCACCTCTCTGAACAAAAATCTCAAACATCGAACAAACCACACCGGAGAGTGGCAATAAAAGTCTAAATTCTAATTTGGCAACACATATCGTACACTACTTTGCCCAAACCCAGTCACAACAAGCACGCAACGCACCGGAGGTGCAGGTGACTGGGGCGGTTAGCGTAACCGCAACATTCGTAACAAACCCCACTCAGACGGAACAACTCCTGCGAAATCGGCACGGAAGTGGCCGTGTCCGGATTCTTGGGGCTGAGGAAACATTAAATAATACTCTCAATGTTGGCCGCCCTTCCTACCGCACGGGCAGGATATCATAAATTACCTTTTATCAAGTGCGTCCAGGCGAGCGCCAGTTAGGTTTCGCTTTGTTTTCGGTTAGGTTTTTGGTTTTGCGGGACGGAAAGCAAAACCGCAACACGCTCAGGTACCGTTGGCACCGTTGGATGCTGCGGCGGGAAATGCATCGTTCACCCGACTGCCGAGTGTGTCTGTTTGTACGCAACCAAACAAACTTCTTTTTGGGGAGTACCTCATGCTCACTTGCTAGATACATCAGAGCAGTTCGTCCTACTCAACATGCACAAATGCCCTTCACACTCTCCCTTCGCACCCTCCTTTGGTGTTTCGTAGTTGAAGAATAAATATTGGCTACCAAACCGATTGGAAAATTCGAAAATGGCCCACCTTGAGCTGACCCTAACAATGTGGAATGTTCGATTCATAACACTTTCATACCCAGCACACTACCTTTCAATATACCCTTTATCCTCGCAGTCTTCATGAACGAGAAATTTATGTCCTGTGTCAGACATTACCAAAACCAGACATATTCGTTACTCTTACGTTGCTACAAAATACCCTCGACACTAATCTCCCCGTAACTTACACTAACCAAATTTCAAACCACACAAATTAATACATCCTCACAAGGCAAAATGCTACGAACCGCTCCCGACAGAGTGTTCGTGTGTGACAATTAGAACCGCACCGGTCTGTTTCATCCATCCTCCAAAAACTTGAAATGGTGTACAAAAAGGAAAAGTTTATTGAGTTATTCGCACAAGCAATACAAGGGGGCAGAGTTTGGGGTGTTACATCACTTCATCACTTTTGTAACAAATCCAACGTATCGGCGATGTCACCCTTGCGGCTATGGCCGCAGGCAGCTACCAGCAGGTGTACAGCGGCTTCCACCGTTCGTCGTACGTCTTCCGGTGTTCCGATGGCAGGATTTACCTCCACCAGATCGACTGCCGCCAACCGTCCCGTGCCGTACGCCTCCTCCATGATGTAGATACCCTCCCGAAGTGTCAAACCACCGCGCACGCTCGTACCCGTGCTGGGTGCTTCCAACACATCCAACGAATCGATGTCATAGCTCACATGCAGACTCCGCTGACCTTCCGGGTCGATGCGCTCGAGCGCCATACGCATCACCTCCCGTATGCCGTACTTCTCCACCTCACGCATGCCGAACGCGTTGATGCCGAACTTCTCGATGATCGCACGCTCGTACGGATCCACCGATCGTAACCCAATGTAGGCGAGATTCTTAATCGAGATGATCGGTTCCTGCCAGTCCATGCCCGGAATGTACGGCCAATAATCACACAGCTCCCGTGCAAGCAGCGCCACCGGCATACCGTGGATGTTTCCCGACGGTGACGTTGAGTTCGTATTCAAATCCGCATGAGCATCCACCCAAATTACTGCCACATCTTTGCTGTGATGCAAATGCCCATCGATGGAACCGATCGCGATCGCATGATCTCCTCCGAGCGTAATGCACAACCGATCGTCATCCAGCACCTCCGTTACCTGGTGTGACAAGTGCCTGCTGCAACTGGCCACATGTTCCAACTTCTTCATGTTGCCCACTTTGCGTCCGTTAAAGTTGAGCGCCTCGTACTGAATGTCACCATAATCCTTAATGTTCAGCTTGGGCGATATCTCCTGGATGTGATCAATCAGGCCTGCGTCTCGGATTGCTTTCGGCCCAAGTCCGACTCCCTTCTTTCGCTGTCCTTTATCAAACGGCACACCAACGATTCCGATTCGCTCGTAGTTGATCTTCTTCGGTTTGATCGCCGCAAAGGACGAATCCGTCGTCGAGGTGCAGTAACTGCTTGCCGGTGTGCCAAAAGTGGCACCTGCTCGGCACACCAACCTCGCCAATGCTATCCGTGGCAACATTTGTGCACACTATGCTAAGTTAAATGATCAGCAGAGCGTACGAACTCTCCCGATGGGTTCGAAAAGACTGAATCCACATGGATCACAACGTCCAAACCCTACGCCGATCGTTCCTAATCGCATGACGGCGATAACCTTGCCCTTGAACAAACGAATCTCGCGACGGCTTATCGCCCGGTTGGCACGATGCTTAGCTCAATGGGCTCGTTCGCTGTTGTTTGCGACTGTCACTTTCACTTCGTGTGTACGAGGAAGTGTGACCCGGCAAAAAGACCAAGCTTGGTTGAAATAGTTTCACTGCGCGTCAGATAGCGACTGGAACAGTATTGCTTTATTCAATCAGTGACGAAACCGTGTTTTGTTTGGTTATTATGTTCGAATATTTTCTAGATTGTGTTCAGCTACTCGTGCGGATGGGCCATTCTTGATTGCGTCTTAAAATGTCAGTTCATTGACTGATGGAATCGTGGTGCTATTTTTACTTGTAATGGTTATCAAATATTTTTCAAATATCTGACACAGTTTCAAATATCTTTGCAAGATCATACAACAATATGGATTCCCTGAGAAATTAGTGCGGATGTTGGGCCACAGATGTATAGTCTGACCGATATCAACAAACCGTTCTTAATTCTTAAAATACGATTAGTAGATTTCTTATAAGTTATCGTACAGGGTTTTAATAACTTTTGATTTCCACTGAGTTCTAGAGAAAGTCTTTTCCGGACAATGAAACAACGACATATCGGTCACAAGACGGATCAATGTCAGCGTGGGTGAGTGTGCAATCGATATCGATGTTCGTTTTGAACACTATTTTATTATTCAACAAACGCTTACCAGGCAAGGCAAAGCATTTGATTGGCTGGAAATATTCCCACCTGTGCTCATCATCACTCACTACAGCATGAAATCAGCCTCTATGCTGCTAGGCCGTTGTAGATCATTAACATTTCACAGCCCAACATATGTCTTCCGTTGCGAATCATCCCTGATCTGTCCCAATGCTCGCTGGGTGAATTAATCAGCCACACAAAGCACGGCACAAAAGCACGGCAGACATACGGCACAGCAGAATACAGTAATGATTCCGCTTCTTCCGAAAGAAAGAGCTTGCCAGCCTTCGAACAAAATTCCATCTTGTCGCATACATCGCGACATTCGCACAAACGAAGCATAAGACAAGCACTCAATCGGTGGAAAGCTACTAAATAAGACGCTTCCATCAAGCATCTAATTAAAATTGATTTCCATTATAATTAGTTCTAATTAAGCTGTACCAACAAAACAGTTGACGCTTAGTTGGGTGAAAATTCGACGATGAAAAGAAACCGACAGCCCTGCGGTGGTTTTGGGAGTGATTTTTCTTCTACTCACGCGATGGATTGGTCTCTTCGCGCCTCCGTTGACGGTACGAGATGACACGCCGACACACGGGACGGCTGAAGGCTGCATTCCGCCGTTGACTAATGTTAGCTCTTAGGGAGCTTTTGCGTGTGTTTCCTTTTGAATGCTCAGCAGAACATAAAGGATGGAACACTACAAGTGAATTCCAAGAAGCTGTCTAGGTTTGAAATAAGGAAGAGAGAACAACTAGCACCTTCCACTCGATATGCCAGACTGTTTGGATTGATTATTGACAGAACACTAAGCACCATTTGCTTGGATTGCTGCTCGGCACAGTATCTTTGTGCGCATTCAGTTGTCTTCGCTCGGGGTGGAATTCTAACCGAGCAACGAACGTTAATGATTGCAATCAGTTCAAGACGCCCCGTTCCCGGACCTGTGTGGGCTGATGTTACAAATGAAGTGCAAAACGTTCAATCCACCCACAGTCAACCCACGCAACCTTACTGTTCAAACCACCGTGAAGAAGTGCTTTTTGAAAAGCTTCCTTACCACTCGCTTATGAAAGCATTTAAATAGCACGGAAACTGTACCATTCAACATACAGGCAACCCACCCCATTTTCGGAGCGGTCTGTGCATTCGTACCAGTCCCATTGCTGGTGCCTTACCGGAGGTTCAACCATTAATTAAAACACTCGATTAGAATACAATTTAATCTCAGGCGGTACACAAACCATTGTTCGCGCGATACGCACAATCATCACGTTTTCCGGCAGCATCTTTTCGTCCCTTCACGTCATCACTCCCAGTCATGAAACCGATTCGCCCAAAACACCAATTTCAAGTGTTCCATTCACGGATCCTCCCGGTGAAAGAATGTGCCGGACCGGAGTTGATTTTTCCCACTTTTCGCATCTTCCTGCGCGCGGTGCTCTGATGAGTTTGACGATGGTGAACATTACGGCAATGATGAAAATATGATTATCATTTTAATTTAATCTTTCCATTCATGTGTACACATACAAACACACATACACACAGCATTAACGCACCCTGTACGGATCATGACCACGGCCGAGAGCCAACCTGCTGATCCTCCCCCGTGGGCAGGAATGAAGCGACAGAAATGTCATATTGTTTTGCTTTGCTTGCTGTTATCGTTTTAATTTCAACGATAAAAAATTCCTCGTTCCATCGCTCCTTCTAGGCACGGAACACACGTACAACTCGCGTGGTGTGCACAAAAATGAGACCAAAGTTAAATACTCATTTCGTACGTACTATTCGCGGAAAACACACGTGGACACGGGGAACTCGCCTTGTTACCTGGCGCCACCTTGCCGCGCCATGCCTTCCGCCTTCGCGAAAGTGATGTGAACTTGATTAAAATTTGGATCCCCGGCACCTTCCACTCCATCCCGATCGCCCAAAACCACACATCAGTAAAGAAAAGCGTCAGAAAATTCAAAACCCGTGGACTCAAACACACTCACGCACACACACATTCGGATTTACCCGCGGTGCGTGGCCACAGCGAACGCGAATGCAAATATTTGATTTCACTCACATGTTCGGCAAACATTCGGCAGGCAGTTAAAATTCACGTACACCAAAATCACGATGTGATTATATTACACTGGCACGCACGCACGCGGGTGGATCAGATCACAATTTTGTTTTTAATGATTTGCCTCATAATTAATTAAGGTTTCATTTGACGGTAAGCTGCTTGCTTGCTGGGGAATACGTTTGTGCATGTTTTTTTTTTAATCCGTTTTCACGTTCCAAACGAAACCGAAGCACGTAGAACATTTATTTTTGTACGTCGGGGAGTAAGCAATCGGTTTTTTTTTTTTTTATGTTGCAACATATCCGTTCACTCTTTAACAAACTGTACCAGTATGTGTTTTGGTAGTGTGTTTTTGTACAACAAAATTATCATTTTCATTATTTAGGTTGGGAATGCATTTAATTCTTAATTGAAGTTAATTTTCTAAAAGCTTTATAATAGTTCAACAATTACTCACATTTCAAAATGATTTACAACTACTTTAAAATAACTTACTAATTGGGTGTTTAAGGAAGTCTAGGAAGGAACGTCGAAGGTTTTGCATCAAAATATGTATCTTTCACCAAACGTTCAAATAAATTATGACCTCCAAATCAAAACAAAAATTCGTTTGTTGAGGTTGGGAAGGAATATAACCAATTTGTGATTTCGTCGACTTGAATTTGAGTGAAAGCATTCTGCGTCGTTGGAAACTTATGGTAGTCTTAAGGTCCAAAGTCTCGACTACAAGGATTTTCGCATCCTCTATTTTCCGAATAACAATTAACGATTAAAATTGATGGGTGAAAACAAACTCCAAACGAATTAGCTGAATTTATTGCTCTACTGATTGTTTGACCGCGCGGGAGCATCTCGTAATATAAGGTACCGTTTTTATCCCACAGTATGTAGCATTTCCTGAGACAATATTTTAATTTTGTGAATATTTAGAGCTCGGAAGCCAAGCTTGTTTTTGTTACTGAGGCTAACTAAAATTCTGACAAAACAATTTCAAAGAGCTATTTTAAAATTTCAGACAGGATTTTCTTCACAATGAAGAATAGAAGTAATGCTTTTGGCAATTTTGCTCAATTTCCATTGGTTTTGATAAAAAAATAAACAAAATGCCCAAATACAATGATGCAATACTATTAATAATACCCCAACTAGTGAATGTGACATCCGACATTCTAGTTCATGACATATAGGTGTTAGCAAAGATAGTAAAACTCTAGAAACTTACTTGCAGACCCATTAAAAAATAGGTTTTCTTTTTTTTTTATCCCTTGAAGAACCGGACTGTAATACATTTGTTAAATATTTTGTTTGATATTTAATTAATACTGTATTTTTAAACAAAAAACATATTGTATTTGATTAACTTTTAATCTTTACTTGTATCTGTATCTGTAAAAGTAATAAAGTTGAAAATCAGTTGTGTTCCATATCCAACAGCCAAACTACTTACACTTCTGCAGAGAGTTATAGTACTACTGTGCATACAGTAGTATTTCCAATACCTGGCTCATGTTTTTGCCGTTGAACAGTGTAAATTAAAAAAAAAACTCATCTTTAATATCTTTAATAACCTTCGCTCTATGGATATTTTATCTCGACTCATAGAGGGAATGAACAACAATAACAACTTTTTATTCAAAATATTTTCTCAATTCTGCCTTCTATCGCCAATATTAACAAATACCCACCCGAGACGGGATCAGACACATTTAATCCGTCCGGCAAATATCGATAAGCTATACCTTCCAATATGCTATCCTATGAGCGATTCCGCCCGGGTTGTTGTTCTTACGGTACAGCTTAAAAAAAACGTGTAGTAATTTTTTTTCCATTCCACCACTAACGCACACCCAACTCCTCACGCTTGCAGCTCATTTCGTTTTTAATAACACACTTCTTCATCAGACGTTTTTCTCTTCCGCATGCTGCTGCAATGCAGTGTGTCCCTAGCGCAAGCTAGAGAACCTTACACGATGGCTGGATTAGTCGCCACTGCAGGCAATCAGTGGAAGACACACGCTAGTAAGAACGGTTCACCAACGATTCAATGCCAGAGCGCAAACTGATGAGCGACGCACCGTTTGCTTCCCCCCAGTCGAAAGGTCACTCACGATGGCAGCTTGTTGAAAATGCAACAAGCGCATGCAAATCCCTGCACATACACGCACACTTCCTAATAAAATGCACGCCCTTTTCGTGCCGTGGATGAAGGAAATGAAGAGTCCATGCACCATCGAATCCCGGGTCAGTCAGGGAATCCTCGAATATTTCGCTCCACACAGAACATCGGTGTTGTACGATCGTGCACAGATGCACTCATGGTGCTGGTGTACGTTAAGCAGTGTATTGATTCCTTCAACCATTAGGATGCACATTTCTCGGCTGCATCGAAAAGTTCGTTCGGAATGCCACTAACGCAGAGCTCGCTTTGGTGGTTGCATGTGAAACGAGCAATCGTTTTGCTGATGCAGTTGCAGCGTCCTGCAGATTGCATCGTAAGATGTTGTGCAATCTCAGCCCAGTATTCCAACTGCAGAGCAACACATTACCTCGATTAATTTACTCAAGGTTTGATCTCAAGAATGTGGCTGCAGGTGCGGCATCCCTGCCGAGTTCTCGATGTAATAAGATAGAATGGAGATTCGCAGTCCATGTTTTCGATAGGTATGCAGGTACGCTGCATTGATAGGAATGTCCGAAAGCCAATCAAACTTTTATTACGCAATGCACGTTATGTCGATAAAGTAGGTGCTATGACTAAGCGCTGCGTATTTTCTATTCGTAAAGATGTTGCATTATGCACAACAGCAAAATTAGTCACTGGTACAAATTGAAGGATTTGAGCTAATTGATATTTTTTGTATACTGCAAGCTTGTCTCCTCAAATTTGCGTTACTTTTGTATGATTTTTATACTTCTTGAAATTACAACCAACGTTTTGTTAGCTGGGAAACAACGAAGAATTCGTAATTTATATTTAAATTGAAGTTGAAGTGATTTCGTCCTGAAAGTCGTAATTATGAAAAAAGTTACATTCTAAAACACCATTTTTGCATAATATTTTTTTTTGTAAAAACATTCTGAGAATGTTAGGTATGAAAATATAAAAAATGAACTCAAAAAATTTGGTACTAAAACAGTGAAACGTATACAAACAATCAAAAATCAACAACAAAAAAGAAAGTGCAACATCACATATGCGATTGGGGAAGGAAAATATACTCTAAACACTAACCAGTAAACCACTTTTGTCCTGCACGATCATCATCATCATCATCATCATCAATCATTATCACGCCTTCCTCATTGTTCCCATCGTCACCGTGTGCCAATCTGGACACAGCACGACGAATTTGAGCTTCAACGGAAAACCATCCGACCTTATTGGCTCAGCTGTCCCGTACCTAGTTTCAACGCGTCGCCGGTCCATTGCTCGCTGCCGGGTAAATCGAGTAAACAGATTTAACCATGATTAAAGGCACCGGTACGCTCTGGTCATGGCAAAATCGTACGAACCGTTGCTTTACTAGCGTTCCGGCCGTACCATCGGTGTGCGGTATCATTCCGAAGCATAAATAAGCTGGAACATCATTAAACTCATTTCACAACCGATGCGATACTCGGGCCAATGCTTCTCGTTAGTTATGAGCCGGGTTTAAGCGATTTAATCTTCCAATCTACCAAAGCCTCGTCCGAACGGGTCCCGTGCCACAAAATCGCGAAGCTCATCTCGTTCCGCGTTTTTCCAGCACGGTCGCGCAAAATGCTCGCGATTCTATAAGCGTTCCCCTTTGGCCCGTCTATGCACACGCTACTTAAATGGAGCAGCTCATTTCGAGCTACCCTTTGAAATCGAGCGTGTATTTAATCTCATCTCGAAATCGGTTGGCCCTCGGTTGGACCAGATTTTTTTTTGTTTGTGCCCTCATCTCTCTAAACCGCTTACGACCGGGTCACGAGCAATAGAAGTACTACTAGTTTTCGACAGGTCCTGTCATGGCAAAAAAAAAACCGAACTGACCAAATGGAAGCAATGCGGCACTGTACCTTCATTACCTGTGGTGGCTGAAAAATCGACCACAACGAATTCCGGCGGTTTGCAAATGTGTGCGTATGCTACACATTTTATTTCGAGGGTCTCTTACCACGATTAAGGATTGATCACAGCGCGGTTTTCCACCGGTGAATGGGTCATCATTCATTTACGGGAAATCTGAGCTGATTAGATTTGTTCGCACACTGGCCGCTTTTAAGCGGATTTGAGCTCTCGTCTGCAGCAAAGTGGTTTGGATGGTATGAAATGTAAATTTAACATTGTGATTCACTGGTAAATTGAACCAGCAGCATATAAATGCTGCAAAAAAAGTAATGCGTTTTACAGCAAAGTCCCATGATTCTACGGGAAATTCACGTATTGGGATACACTATTGTTCCGCAAGTGTGTTTGTCAATCAAATATCTGCACCAACGCTCTTTTCATTAGCTTGTCACAGTTTAACCTTTAGAAGCTCGTTTACAGAACATTATTAGCAATTGTGTGTGCGATTTTATAATTCCATCGCTAATGTATCCAAACACATTAAACATAACCAGCATGTTTGCATATAGTTCATAGCCATCATTATCCGATAATTATTTATTCTTCGTTCGAAGGGTTTACAAGCTCAAACTGTAATGATTGGATTTACTAATTAACAGAAATTTAAAACTAAATGCACAATACATCGCATAC
Organism: Anopheles marshallii; assembly: GCF_943734725.1. Taxonomy (NCBI): domain Eukaryota; kingdom Metazoa; phylum Arthropoda; class Insecta; order Diptera; family Culicidae; genus Anopheles; species Anopheles marshallii. The sequence continues at coordinate 27,905,287 of NC_071327.1, read as the reverse complement.
AAGAGCAAACGTATTATATTTCAATTTCAATTGCTATTGAACTACTGGAATTACTGCAACAATGTAACACTGTTGTACATCATGGGTAACGTGTATACATCGCAGCTAGGATTATTTTATTTTTCTATGTGCTGTGCAATTCACATGGAAAAAAATTAGCTCTCAAAATGGTAATTGTTTTAATTGATTAATACATTGAATAAATTGTATAACCTGAAAAGACATATTTTTACTATTCACATTTAACGGATATTACACTCATAGAACGAAATAGTAATAAAAAGATGTGAAAGTTATTTTTATAAAAGCACATAGTCACTCCAGCTTGGAATTCCCTCGAGAGTTGTTATGTAACAGTCAAGGTCAACTGCATCTAAACAATAAGCAATCACCGAGGAGAAGTTACTTAAGCTGCTGGTGAAATATTTATTTCATACGAATTGTGCTATCGAGTTCTTGACAGATGAAGCAGTCTATTAAATATCTATGCGACAAACAGACAGACCATGGGCTGTAAAAAAAAGATAAACACCGGAAGCTCCTTCACCATGTTCCACGCGAATGAACTTTAGTGATTAACGATCAACGAAAGAACGACCGCCGGAAATAGTTTCAATAAGAAGAATTCCCCAGAGAAGAGATCTTTTGAACTGACATGAGCTCACTCATCATTAAGGGAAATCGCTAAAGGAAGATGGGCGGGAGCAAATAAATTTTTTTATCAGGGTTCTTTATCCTCTCCAATGGTCCTCACATGCGACCAATAGCACTTTTAGGGACAAATCTCAGATGAAGAAACTTTTTATTTTCGAATGTTTACACGGCAATAATAGAAAAAATGCATTTATGGTATATTTATTTTAACACCTCGTTCATCATGACTGTTTTAACACGGCAAACTGCATCGTGTATGACCTTTAGTGATTGAGTGCTATTTCAAAACGAAAACATCGGGCGATGCAATAGCTGAGTGGTTTACCCGCTTTATGCTGTAAATACAGGAAAAAGGAAAAAGGAATCGTTTTCCTTAAAGGAAAACGATCAGGAAACATCTTCCCAAAAAAAAAACAAAAATAGACACTGTACGAATTCAGAATCACCCCCGTAAGCATGTTTTCGGTTTTGCATTCGAAACCACAATCCCAATTGTCGACGATCCACTGCAAACCGAATTGATTGGAATCAAAATCGCATTATTGTCAATTTACGGTTATTATCCCGAATCTGGAAACCCTTGCGTTCTTACTTTCCTGCAGGTGGCACCTACCGCGCTACCGGAATGCGTATATTTATGACCGTCGGTCACCTATATCTTCCCGAGTTTTCCTTGCATCTCGTAGCTTCCGATACCTGTTTGTGTCAATTTTTCACCAACTCGTACGAAACGGAAACCTTTCACCTTTCCACGTCTGTGATGCAACCCTAGCTGATCCAAGTAATGGCACACACCCACACAAACACACGGCCAAAGTGTCCGAGAAAAGGAAACAAAATATGCCTCCCGCATCACAACTATACGACCAGCATTCAATCCGATTTAGACCGTAAATGTAAAAATCCTCCCCGTACGTAAGCTTATTACCGGTTTCCGTCTGATGGAAACGCACACTGGAAACCGGACGTCCATCTTTCGCCCCACGCACAGCACCGAAATGGAACCCATTTTCGCCTTCCCCAGCCGTGCCTTCCTTACCGTCCGGCCCTTCCAAGTAACCAACATAACATGCCAACAATTCACCAAAGTAGCCCGTTCAATAGTGTCACGTTCGGCTGTGCGGCCGCGGTTGAACATTTTCATTTTAAATGTTTCATGGTACAGTTTCCGATCGGAAACTCTTCACCGCACTCGGAAACCAAACCACCTTCGAAGACATTGAGCACGGTTCAATCACGCTTGCCAGCACCCGAAAAAAAAAACCCGGCCAGTCCGTTTCACGTTTGATCGTTATCCTTTTTGCCGGTATTGAATTATTTAAATCCCATCACCCGGTGTAGCGGAATGAGCAGAGTAAAAAAGGAAACATATCCATTCATTCCTTCGACGAACACAGAAAAAATCCGAGGGTCACGAACAGACGGTGAAAACATTTCACGAAAGGTGTCGATTTTATGGACACTATTAAATTGGCATTGTTGAATTATTGAACGAACAAGTAGCCAACACCGTTCGGCCGGTCGTAAGGACGAGAATCGATCCGGGTGACCCGTCATGCCATTAAAAACGTAGGGGATGTTTCCGGGGTCAGCAAAGTATTGGGTGAAGATTATTCGATTAACTCTCTAGTTGGGTTTCCCTTTTTTCCGTAAGAAAGCATGGAAGTGTTAAGAAACATTTTTCAGTGAAGACATCGGTTCAACCTTTTAGTCCAATATGCATCCAATGAGCACTAATTGTCCACAACATATGACAAGGCCTATGAGATTAATTACTGATACTCGTAAAATTTGAGAGTAAATACAATTAACAAGTTGTAGTGTACATAGCGCCATCTGTGTGTCAAACGCAGGTATCAAACGCATATAAAAACGCACACTCACACATCGATAATGTTGATTAGAAAACGTAAGTTAGAGATGAGATAAGGTATCGGATCGGATGCACCGATCTGCTAGGACACTCACATTCCTGACCTGGAGCGATACACTACGGAACCGAATAAATTGTATAAGTATCGACACAACCAACAAGTGGTGACCCCGACGTGATCGGTACAAGTAAAATACAAAAGTGAACCGTTTTCATCGCCGGCACATGAACGAGTGCAACGCACCTTTATTCTATTCCGGGTGTTAATAAAAGAGCACAAACAATACCCGTGGGTACAAGCAGTAAAGACGGATAGTGAGACATGTGTGTGAAAGGGTGTATAACGTGAGTGCAATGTGAAAGCCGTCCGTAAAAAATCGCGAATACACGTCGGATTGACGCAACCACGAGGTCCGGCCATCGCGAATACACGTCGGATTGACGCTACCACGAGGTCCGGCCATCGCGAATACACGTCGGATTGACGCAACCACGAGGTCCGGCCATCGCGAATACACGTCGGATTGACGCTACCACGAGGTCCGGCCATCGCGAATACACGTCGGATTGACGCAACCACGAGGTCCGGCCATCGCGAATACACGTCGGACGGACGCTACTACGAGGTCCAGCCATCGCGAATACGTCGGAAGGACACACCCACAAGTATTCGGTTATTCCTCGGATATTCGTCGGACGGGCGAAAATCACGATCACCGCCGTCGCAGAGATACGTTGGACGGACGTAGCCTAGCGGGACAACAACCACGAGGTCTGGCTATCGCGAAAATACGTCGGACGGACGTAGTCACGCGAACGATCGTCGCAAATATACGTCGCACGGACGTTGGCACACGGGACCGCCATCGCAAAAACTCGTCGGATGGACGTTGCCATCCCGATCGGCTATCGCAAACATTCGTGGGGCGGACGTTACCACGCGGGACGGCCATCGCATTAATTCCGCAGCTAAGCAATTTTAATTTTTTTCACTTATCCTTAAAACATTTTTTTCCTTTGTCATTTTTTTCTTTTTCTCAAAATATTTAACACTCTTATTAGCAAGGGTTAGTTAGGTTTATTACTTCCATTCACATTCACACAATGAAAGATTCTCAATTAATCCTTCAATTATTAGATAATTAGATTATAAGATACAGTAAGAGTAGGTTTTATTTCAGTGAAGTGTGCATTTTGATTTCCGTTTGAAATTTTTTTTTATTCTCGTTATGACTGAAGAAAGTAGTAAAACTTCTGTAGCCGTCAGTGGGGAAACATCCAAAGCGCCGGGCGCTGGATGTTATGATGCATTTAAATCGTCTAACCCTCCACCAGCGATTGAAAAAATTTCAACAAAGCTTCCAGAATTCTGGGAGGATGCTCCGGACGTTTGGTTTGCCCAGGCAGAGGCGGAGTTTGAGGTTTCAAAAATTGTTCGAGAAAGAACGAAATACTCATATTTGTTGGGTGCCTTGCCTAAACAAATATTGGTGAAAGTGATTGACATTATTAAAAGTCCCGACACAGAACTGCCATATACCACTCTTAAAAATCACATCCTAAATAGAGTGACACAGAGTGAAGAAGCAAGATTAACCAAATTGCTTTATCATGTAGAAATTGGCGACAGAAAACCATCCGATTTATTTCGCCATATGGTGCAGTTAGCGGGAAATTCAGGGATGGTAGGATCAGCTCTCATACAGAAACTATGGAAATCAAGATTGCCAAAAGCAATTGAAACAACACTGATCGCAGTTGATACCAAAGAGCAAGAAGAACAACTGAGGATCGCGGATAGATTGTGGGAATGTTCCCAGTCTGGAGATGTGTCCGAAGTAAAAAATAGGGCTACCTCCGAAAACAATTCTGAAAATTCTACAGCTATTCTTAGAGCCGAGATCCGTGAACTTCGAGAGGCGGTAAAAAGACTAACAACCAGAGAACGAGGTAGAAGTACGTCACGATTTCATGATAATCGAACTAGGACACAGTCTAAACCTCCTCGGTCAAATTCACGGCCACGCATGTGTTGGTATCATTTCAGATTTGGTAAAGATGCCGAAAAGTGCACAGAACCGTGCACATTCAACAATGAAAATAAAAAAAACTAACCAACTCGCAGGAACTAGCGGATGTTCCGCGAGATCATGTTAACTTCTCGCCACGACTATTCGTCGAGGATGAAACGTCGAAGTTAACATTCCTGGTAGACACAGGAGCTGACGTGTCAGTTATTCCGCACACCTTGATAGGAAAAGCATTGCACAAAACTGAGGCATTGCTCACGGCAGCCAACGGAAGTTCCATCGCAACATATGGCACAATGCTGCTAAGAGTGAGCCTCGGACTACGACGTGTTTTCAACCATATTTTTATGGTAGCAGCAGTTAATCGCCCTATACTGGGAGCTGACTTTTTGTTTCGAAACGACTTATTGGTAGACCTTAAACGTCGCCGTCTAGTAGATTCATCCACTCAAATAACGGCGAGAGGTACAATTGCACAAGTCGATACGCCGACACCAAAACACTTTTCACATAAACAAACAGATTTCACAAAGGTATTGGAAGAATTTCCATCCTTACTTAAACCTCCCGATTATAACGAACCGGTCCGCCATTCGGTACAGCATTACATAGAAACCAAAGGAACCCTTCCTTTTGCGAAACCTCGGCGCCTAGACCCAAAGAAACTGAAGATCGCACAGGCAGAATTCCAACAAATGTTGGAACTAGGGATATGCCGTGTGTCATCATCTCCTGTTTCATCGCCACTACACATGGTGCCTAAACCAGATCAGGATTGGCGACCGTGTGGTGACTATCGGCGACTCAATGCAATCACTACTCCGGATCGCTATCCGATACCCCACGTTCAGGACTTTACAATGAACCTGAATGGTTGCAAATTTTTCTCAAAGCTGGACATCATCAGAGCATACCACCTGATTCCGGTTGCCGAAGAGGACATCCACAAAACGGCTATAACTACACCGTTTGGATTGTTCGAATTTGTTAGGATGCCTTTCGGGCTTAGGAACGCTGGACAGACTTTTCAACGTTTCATGAACACTATCTTCAGGGACCTAGAGTTCGTTTTTATCTATATAGACGACATTCTAATTGCCAGTCCATCAAAAGAAGAACATATGGAACATCTTCGGATAGTATTAAAACGTCTATCCACAAACGGAGTGAAAATAAAATCTAGTAAGTGCAGTCTCGGAGTAAACGAGATAGATTTTCTCAGCCACCGCATAACAGCTGAGGGAATCACTCCATGTCCGGGCAAGGTAATTGCAATTCGAAATTTTCCTACTCCGAATTCAGTTAAACAAGCTCAACGTATAGTCGGAATGGTGAACTATTACCATCGGTTTATTAAGAATGTTTCAGGAAAACTGCGTCCTATTCATCAACTAATAGCTGAGCACAGCAACAAGGAAAAGAAAAAGGATTTCGTATGGTCAGATGAATGCGAGCAAGCATTGCAATCAATAAAAAGCGACTTAGAAACCACAACATTGTTGGCCCATCCCAACAGTGATGCTGAGCTATCGGTCACAACGGATGCCTCAAACTATGCTGTGGGAGCAGTTTTGGAACAAACAGCTGATGGAAAAAGAGTGCCTTTAGCGTTTTTTTCAAAAACATTAACGCCAACGGAAACAAGGTACTCGACATTCGATCGCGAACTACTTGCGATAGTTCTTGCCATTAAACAATTTAAACATTTCCTTGAAGGACGCATTTTTACGGTATTTACGGATCATAAACCGTTGACTTCTGCTCTAACTTCAAAAACTGAGAAGTCACCGCGCCAAAGCCGGCAGCTAGATTTTATTTCTCAATACACTGCCGATATTCGGTACATTGCGGGGGATAGCAACGTAATAGCCGACGCGCTTTCGCGGATAGGAGAGACAGAAGCAATCACAAATACCTACGGAAATTTTTCGAAGGAGCAGGAAAAAGATGAGCAATTAGTGAAACTTATGAATAACACAGAAGACAAGAACACAAAATTCAGATTAGAACGACTAACCTTGCATAACACAGACTTAGTGTTCGAGTCTTCAACGGGGACTAACCGATTGTATGTTCCATCAACTCTTAGGAGACAAACTTTCGAGAGCCTCCATAATTTGGCACATCCGGGCATACGCGCCTCACGCAAGCTAGTAACGGATAGATTTTTCTGGCCGTCTATGAAAAAAGACATTGGAAATTGGACACGTTGCTGTCAAGGATGCCAAAAAGCTAAAGTAGTTCGACACATAAAATTTCCAATCGAAGAATTTAAAACAACAAAGGGAAGATTCGAGCATATACACATGGACCTCGTTGGACCATTGCCGCCGTCAGAAAACATGACATACCTGCTTACCATAGTCGATAGATTCACAAGGTGGCCAGAGTGTTACCCAATAAACGACATAACCGCATCTACAGTAGCTAGGAAATTCGTTGACGAATACATGTCACGTTTTGGCTGCCCAGCAGTTATTACCACCGACAGAGGAAGGCAATTCACATCGAAGCTATTCGACGAATTAACTCGTATATTGGGAGTACACCATATAAAAACAACGGCATACCACCCTCAATCTAACGGGATGGTAGAGCGTTTCCACCGACATCTGAAGGAAGCACTAAAGGCAAATGGAAATACCACACATTGGACGAAATGCTTGCCTTTGATTCTTTTAGGGATTAGAGTAGCTTTCAAAGAGGACCTTAAAGGTACACCAGCCGAAATGGTTTACGGCCAAAACCTTAGGTTACCTTCAGAAATATTTATCCCTTCTAAAGATGGAAACTTCACAGATCACACCGAATTCATTAAAGATTTGAAAGAGAGTTTCAAATCAATACAACCGAAGGCTCCAAGACATGATAATCAATCCAGGTTTTACGTTCCAAAGTCCATAGAGGATTGCAGACAGGTTTATGTACGGGTAGATAAAGTAAGAACAGGATTAACTGCACCATACGAGGGACCATATGATGTGATACGACGATTTCGAAAATATTACATCGTGAAAATCAATGAAAAAAATGAATCTATTTCTGTCGACCGCCTTAAACCAGCTTTCGAATCTGTAGAAAACTCAAACAACGCAACGCCACAAACCTCGGGTACGAAGGGTAATTCCAGAAAAAAGACAGTACGTTTCAGAGAATAACAAGAGTCCGCGTTTCGCGTTTGACTGCCTCATTCAAATCGTGACTGAGTCACTGGGGGAGGGTCATGTAGTGTACATAGCGCCATCTGTGTGTCAAACGCAGGTATCAAACGCATATAAAAACGCACACTCACACATCGATAATGTTGATTAGAAAACGTAAGTTAGAGATGAGATAAGGTATCGGATCGGATGCACCGATCTGCTAGGACACTCACATTCCTGACCTGGAGCGATACACTACGGAACCGAATAAATTGTATAAGTATCGACACAACCAACAAAGTATTCATAAAAAATATGTTCCTTACAATCTTACTGCTTTTTTAACAAGAAACTCCTATGTATAATTTTTCATAACACAAGTTTTAAGTTCTAATTATTTATTCTGTTTTATTCCATTCCTGTTATTTCGTAATTGTATAGCGAACTTTTAATTCTCTACCTGTACTTCAGCTTTTTGCAGCTTGACATGCAGCGGCTCCTCCGTTGTACTTCCACACACGCGTGCCTAATAATCCTTCTGAGCATCTTCCTCTCGAACGGTATCGAAACTTCATTAAGGCATGTCAAAAGTTTCTTGCGTTAAGTACCAGATTGATCGATCATTTAATATCTCTTAGTCCTGTTGTCTGCGTTTCGAATAGTCGGATAGAGTAAAGTTCTGTAAAAATTTTAATGATTCGTATAAAATTTCATTTAACTGGTCAAGTTTTGATGATACGCAATCGCATACGATGTTATGAAGTTATGTAGAAAATGGTTTATTTATTTGCTTTCCTCAGAAATCATTAAAAACTATTTAACGATCTATTTTTTATATTCTCAGTTCTGTATGAAGTCGATTTTAGAGATGATACAACATTAATTCTAGCACGATTTATGCCTACAACATGATCGGAATGTCATCTGAAGCTATAATTTAATAACACGACTCCGTGGTAAAATTAATTGAATAGTCCATTGCACTAATTAAAGTAATCCTTTACATTCTTTTTCGAAAAAGCACCTTAATTTTACCTAGAATTAAACATTGTAAATGTCGAATGCTTTTATGCTTTTATATTATAGAATAGATAAATTTTCAGACTATTTAAATTGAAATTTTGTTACAGCGCTATTCCCATTTCTGTGTATAAGCATTACATCATCGTCAGAAAACCCATAAGCTGCACTGAATGGCTATAAAATCAATTCAATGCATACGGCGTGTGCGTGTATGTTCACGTGATTGGTAAAACTATCGACATACCTGGCCCCAAAACCTCACGGATCCATGTTGTTCCATAAGCGAAATCCAATTATTCCCTCAACCGAATGATTGTGCGGGAGTAGGAATTTTGAGTGATTTATTCGACGAGTACGATTCGGCGAATTTATTACGCGCACGTGGCACACCGTAAGTCGTATATTAGTGCAGTCTACTTCCTTCCCGGCACGAACTAGGAAGTGAAAGCAGAGTACGACGCAATGTTCCTCCCAAACAGTGGGCAAAGCTTTTCCATTATTTTTCCAGCTGATTACAGAGCACAGGTTTTGCAATGGATTGTGGGGAGATGGGTTGCCATTTTTATCTCTCACCTTACAGCATAAACCCAAACCGCGTACTGAACGTACCGCTCGATAGATACGTTCAATCTGCCATAAGTAGTGCATGCAGATGCATCCCGAGTTCCAAAAAGGGGGAAATGCATAAGTGGGTGCATGTGTCTAGGAGGTGTAATGCTTGACTCGGGGACGCATCCTTTTCGAAACGACCGAAAACATATGCTCACAAGCGGCGATGCAGAACTAAATCTCTTTCCAAACCAAAGCACATAGGAGGCGGGAACACGGATGCTGATCGAGAGGCGTGTACCGAGAGGATAACAAATTGAGTTATTGTAATGCGGAATTGATATTACACCGATTTGAGGTGCATTTGGCTGGTCGCACAGTTCGGTGGTTAGGATCCGAAATTCTATCGATTTCGGCACAAGTTAGTGTTGCTGCATATGGCTGCTGAAGTACCGGGAAGCCCAACCAAAAGAAATGACGCAATTTTACAGTTCAGTTCGCGCTCCAGACATGATGCACTCGGCTTGCAGTTGCACGAGCCGGAAGCAAGCAGTAGCTCCCTTTCAAGGAACCGTCGTGCCCTGGGCAAACGCTTAAGAAAAAGACACTACGATGCTCATTAGATGCAAGCATCGCAATTGATTTACGATCTCGAAATGAAATTGTCTCATTCCGTGCGACTTTCGGTGGGTTTCGCTTCGCTGTGGCAACTGGTAAACCAAGCTTCCAAGGAGCTTCCTACTCGAGCCTGGTACCAAACGGCGGGCAACCGACCGGAAACTGATGTCGAAAGGCAACAACCAGCCAGGAAAACCACCACCCGATAGAAACAGAAACAACCGATCCGCAAATGATATTGACAACAGTGAATGCAATAGAAATTTTCCATTCGGTTTCGTCCAAATTGGAGCGACCCTATCTTGCAGTCGCGCGCGTTCTGCTGCCAGCGGAACCGAGTCGCATCGTATTCGAAGCTTTATTACGTACCATCGGTACGGACATGTAAACCGACAGCCGCTCCGATAAAGACACCAGCACCAGACTGCTGCTAGTGGGACTCAATTACAGAAATTGCATTACGGTGGGACCGAAGCTCAAAAGAAGAGAAGTGCCCGTTCGGAGCTTCCAACAGGAGCTCAAATCAGCGGAAAGCAATCAAACAGAAGCTAGACTTTATTACAGAAAAACCGAGCTAATTTGGCGTAGTTTCCAGTCAAGATACTGGTTGTTTGTACGATCGATCTAATGATGCGAATTTCATGTTTAACAATGACGCTAATTGCTACATTCCGAAATCCGAATGATATTCAGGTTGTTTGAAGCAAGCAGAAAATTCGTTTCATATTCAAATTATTGTAGACTGTTAAAAATTCGTCCACTTGAAAGCATCCATTTTCAGTATTAAAATTGATAAAAACCTAGTTTAACTGAGGTCAAAAAATCCATTTTGTCTTTCCCACAATTGCTATTCAGTAAATACTGTTTTCCAACCTGAATGTTTCGCCTAATGCAATGATTAAACTTTAAAAGCAAACGACAGCTTCACTCCTAAGCTGCATAGACACCATCTCTCAATAAAGCTTTCGTAAACTTCGTCTCCCACCGATGGTGCATTCGTTTCACCGAAGCATTGCACCATACGGGGTGAAAATCGTTTGTAAACGAGGAAAACTCCCAAACCATCCAATGTCCAATGCCGGACGTTGACCAACACTGAATGCGGTTTGTGATAGGAAGATCGCATGATTCAGGCGTAGGTATTTACATTCTCATGGAGAAATTTATTAATATTTGGTCTAGGAATGGCAATATAAGACGGTATAGCCGCCAACGAGCGTAGCCATGCGTATAAACATCAAATACAACTTTCGTTAAAGATTGAAACTTTCCAATTCGAGAAAAACAGAAAGGCAAATTGAACGATGCTGTGCAAAACTCCACCGTCCATTGCGGCGAGCTACCAACCCACACTACCGACAGAGGCCACTTGCCAGGTCTGCCCTTTTTATTCGGCTAGCTTACTTCAAACAAATACATCCCACTGCAAGCGATGGTGATGGTGATTTTCCGCCCGTTGACCATTCGAAGCTCCTACACGCAATCGGGTGGCGTTGGTGTGCTGAGGGGTTTGGGGAAATAAATTTGCAAGTACCCGAGTCTAATCGTACTTATCGATCAAAGGCAGTACCGACGATGAATCACTCAATCGGGAAAAGTTTTGCACCACAAAAGCGATGTACACGAATGCTGTGTTTCCGTGAAAAAGTGATACCGCCCGAGCGTGAAAGCTTTGCCCATTTTGGAGAGCAACTTCGTTCGGACAGTTCGTTACCATTCTGGTCAATTCAATTCCAATCAAATAATGTTATTAATTTCAATTTAAGGTGGGAGTTGAAGTTGAAATACCTTTGGACATTCATCGAACTGCACTTTTCCGTCGGCTGTGGGGATTTTGAATTTATTGATGTAATCATAATGGGAACTTGTTCTTAGTGTAGACAGGTTTTTATTCGCCCCGTTAAGCACTACGCATCACCGTCTGCGATACATTACCAAGCACAAAGATATCCTAAACGACATACCAAAAATCTCTGTTCATTTTATGACTGAAATGTGATATTTTAATTTGGAAGTTGCTCAATTTCTTCCTAAAATTCACTCACTAACTAAATTAAGTTATTGCAGCAGAGCTTCAACAATAAGCTAAAACTAGCCTTGTAAAATCTGAGCTTCATAACAATGTTGTTGATAAGTCTTGCATTGTTTTTCCTCTGTACAGATTTCGCCGTGGAAAATGATTTCGCTTCGCCCTCAACTCAATTAAATGATAAAGCAACCATTTTTGCCTAAAACAATGAGCATGTGATAAGATGTTCCACGTGAAATCCTCCTACCATGACCCGGTCCCATTCACTGCGGCCACATTTCACTTGACTTATGAACTCCCACTTACAAATTGCAGCACGCGACATTACGCAACGGCCTCGGTGGAAGGATGTGTTTTGTTTCCCTCATTTCAAACGACCGTACACCGAAACATGCGATCTTATTACGTGTAATCGCGCTCCATAAAGTACTGCCGGTACGGTGCGACTGCTCTAGCAGCATTCCGAAATCTGCTTCCCGGTCATTATCAAGCTACTTTAGCTCGTCGCCATGAGGGTAAAATGGAAGCTGAGCTTTCTCACAAGACGGCACACTCCGATTTCAAGCAGCCGTGGAGCTGAAAAGAATATGCCACCAAGCAAGAAGTACGTACACACACATTCCCACCAGACATGTACACATCCTGCCACGGCACGGTACGCTTCTTTATGCCATCCACAACCAAGGGCTTCGGTTCTTTTCATCCGTTTTCTTCGTTACCTTTTTAGTGCTATCCTGCCCCTTAAAGAGCCACCCGAGCAATGCGCAGGCACCCGTGAACGTAAACCCGCTCGGGCCTGTCCTCAAATTAAGGAAGTTTAATTTATAAAGCTTATTTAGAGGTTTATACTTTTATCTTGTTTATCAAGTTAAGCAACCGTTCCAGCAAGGGTCCCATGGCCGCAGCGCAAGCACCCGAGCGTAGAGAAACAGACAAACCCGGCCAATCGGTAAAATGCGCTACTTTGAACCGCGTAGAGGATCAGGAAGCTTTTTCGCCAGTTTCTGGAAGTGGCTTTAGAAGCTTGGGATTTGCTGCGAATGCGAGCGAATGCAAGACAACCGTAGCCAAACCGTAGGGGTGAGGAAGGAAAAAACTACATTACAACGATCAACAGAGTGGATACACTAACGAAGTAATCCTTCGATTGTCCCTCTTACCGGTCAAATGGTCGGTCGTTTGGAAAATACCTTCCTGCAATTGCACAAACTATTTTTCATCGTTTCAAACAGTCATAAAAACAAACACACACACACGAAAGCACTCGCACAGCAGTACCGCAGATGCAGCGGGAAATGTACAGCACCATAAACTCGTTGCAGTTGCATCCCATTTGGCCCCAGCGACACGTTCCACTTTCAATTATAAGTTTCTCGTCCCGGCTCCACGGTTGAGCTGCGTTCGCATAAAGGCAGGTGTGTGGTGTAGTAATCCGTGTCATTTTACTTCCTATCCCATTAGATGCAGCTGGTCAGTTGCACCGCTGGTAGCTTGGTACCGGAGCGTTACCGAGGCAATGATTGATTGATTTCGACCGTAGCTTAGCCGGCATCTGTAATCTTGACAGGAGGTTGTGGCTTAAGAAACTTGTTGTTAGGATCTTAAGAATTTATTTTATAACTTCGGTATGATATGATGCTACTATCTTATGAATAAATGTGCCTAACAAATGTTCTAACTATAGCAAATTGATGTAGACATTCTGACCTACAATATTTAGTGATCTTTCGTCATTCATCTTTCATCTCAAGAACTCTCATTTTTTTATCATAAATCTTATCCGTACATCTGTTAAATCAGGTTGGTGTTTAAGATATCTCTCTTACTAAATGTTCTGTGTCACCCAAAAGTACTGAAGTATGAATAAAATTTGCTCCTTGAAGTCTGTAACGATCGTGTCCACTACAATGTTAGACTACGTGTAATTGCAACTGAAAGTGGAATGGAGTTTCTCATTTATTTGCATCAAAAGCAGATGTTTTGCTGTTTGTTAGATGTTCGCTCAATTAACGATATACTTGTTGAGCTATCTGCCCCTAGCACTGTCCCAGAATTGTGAACTCATTCTTGTTGTCTCAACGATATTAACAAGATATCCAAATGTTTTCACGAAATTTTTATATCTAGCCGGGAAATGAGTATATTTTTCAACACGACAGGCAGATGGAATATTTTGTTTGCCAACGTCGTCTTCTGCTAAGAGTAATAACACAATAAGACTAATGATGTTATGACTAAGTAGATATATTTGAAATATTAAATTAGATAGTCTGGCCGCGTTAAAAATGGGCGAATCAAACGAAAAAATATCTTCTGATAACTATCTAATTAGGGAAAAAACATGGACCTAGCAGTTGATTAAAGAATTCAACGATTAGTTGAAAAATTACTACTTCCATGCAAAATTAGTAAACCAAAGATTTTTTGTTTGCCTTAAAAACAAGCCATCCTCCACATCCGAGCAGCTTTAGATATTTTCTATAATTAAACAATCACCTCGTTTTACTATACGCTTTCTTAAAAAAAAGAACTGTGAACCACTTGTCCAGTTGTGATTCACTCGCGTTGGCCAATCTTTTAAATAGCTACAACAGTTCAATAATATCCAAAACAAGAAACGCTTCATCTCTTATCTCTGCCGTGGCCATACTTACGAACATCTTAACACTCTCTTAAGCCACTTATCGTAAGTGCAGAATTAAATAAATACCTACCGCACTTGAACGATTTGTTTTAGCACTCTTGCTCGTATCACTGTGTATCTCACGGTTGGTTTCGCACGGAATGAAATTCCTTCAAACACGCAAATAGGCTCCGTTCGAAAAGCCTCGGCAAGTCGTGACGAGAATTGCAATCAGATACCGGATCGGTGTGCCACTCGCAAGAAGTGCCCTCTACGATATGTGATGGAACCGGGAAAAGGGGAAGGAGGGAAAGGGGAAAGAAGACAACAAACGCCTTCACGCTCTTACCAGGCACTTTCTACCCACGAGTTAGACATGCAATCGATACAAGTTGCAGAAAACTTTCTACCGGAAGCGTTCCCGTTGCAAACGAATTGAAGCAAAAGCTCTCTCTCTATCTCTCAACCCCTTTACACGTGCATACAGACACGGCCAAACGCTGGAGCTTTATTTTTCCTAGACAGGAGACGACACACATAGACACATAGCGCAAGACAAATAAACATACTGTTTGGAGGAATTTTCGCACTCAATTACCGACAACTTTCTCCTCGATATTTGTTTGCCACTTCGTCGGTGGAGCACAACATTAGAGCACGATGGTAAAAGGTGTAGGTGGATGGCAAAGAAGCGAGGAGCAGGGTATATCCTGCCGAAAAACGGCGCAACCAGATTTGGCCACAGCGAACGGTATGATTTTTCACTCCGCACGCAAATGTGCTGTGGCACGTTTGGCAAATGTTTATGCTTTTCTTCAGCTTGGCTCACCCCAAAATGCTTTGCTGTTCCGCCCCAGCATGCATGCGGCGTTTGAGCGAGCGCAAAAGGGAGTTGTATTGCTTTGGTTTCATTTTAAAAGGGGTGAAGCAGAGATATGTGCCCCGGTGTGGTGTGGGAAGGTGTGAAAAACTTTGGCGTCTAATATGCATTAAGCTCCCATTTCCAAGCGGAACGAATGTGAATGTTTTCGTGATCGTCAATAGGATACGCAACAGAGCAACAAGAGTGCGGCAAACGGCTGCGAACACGGTATAAGCATGAAACTGAAACCCTGCACTTCTCCAGGCAAGGACCTGGTGCTCCTAGGTTAGTTTTGCAGGCACGCAAACCACGCAATGCTTTGCAGTTTGACCGCACAATGCGCCGGAAAATCTGGCGATGAGATGGTGTTCGAGACGTTCTGCTAAAATCTGTTAAATAATGGAATTTTATTCCACGTAGAATCGATATTCCTCTCTCGCACATGCACGATGGGTGGTCATGCAACGCTTCAAACAAAAATGCATTACAAGATATTGGAGTACGAAGAGTCTTTCTAGAAATGTGATTGTGAGGGATTGCACTTCGACTCCCTATTAGTACCGAAAACACCCACAATAAGACGCATGGCATTAGTCAACTTCTGTAAATAACGTTCTGCCTTTCCATTTACAACCAATCGAAACCAAAACTGTCACAAACCGATTAAATATCCAGCAGTGAAGTGAAACCAAAACAGCACCAAACTCAATTTATTCCCATTTCACCACCATTCGTCCCCTTCGCTTACAACACCAGAAGGAATCCCGGTGTCCCGACGGTGTTGTTAAAATTTTATGAGAAAACTTATCCCTTTTTCATTATCGAGGCGCTTCCATCGGGGTCGGGGAACCGTGAATGGTGAGGTGAATTTGCATTCCATGAGAAAACTCCCTAAATATTTCGGCTCAACTTCACGTGTATGGGTAACATAATATACTGCAAGGAAATATTTAATTATCGAAAGCTTCAACATTCGGTGGAGCGTATAGCATACACACCTACTGGTGCCGACTCCCAGCAGGGCTGCTCAATAATTCTCTGCCAATGGTAGATGCGTGCAGATCCCTCAGGGCAAGGTAGATTTCTGGTAGATGGTTCAAAGGAAAAGACCCAGCGCTCCCATCGACACGCTTACAAACAAAAACCCGAAATATCCAGCTGGGATTTCCCCTTAAGAAGATTGAAAATTGGCAAATGGCATTAAGAGAAGAAGGCGTGTAAAAAAGTACACAAACGATCGAGCAAAGAAAACCTGTATAATGTGGTTGTGGCCCCCCATGCCACCGTTAAAATGAACGACGAAATGCTGTCCATTTCGAAAATGGAATGCAGCCGACACACACTCGGATTCGGATTCCCGTCTTTCGCGCGTTGGTTTTCACATTTTCCTTACCTTACCGTTCCCAATGTTGGTGATGCACCGTGCAGTTTTGCGCGAACAGCAGGGAACCACGATGGGAACCAATTCCTGAGCAAACCCCTCACGTTTCGCTGAGCATCCAATGCTCGTGTCTTAAATATTTTTAAGAGAAAAGTTTAAATTGAATTACTTAGAAAATTGACGCTGAAAACTTTCCATTCCCGTTCTGCCCCAACACATCCTCCTCCCCACCCCGTCTACCACCGAGAATGGTCGGATCGGTTCGGTTGTGTAGTATAGGTGTTTTTTTTGCCAACAGCACCAGCTCTCTGGCTAGTGTCGGGAATGAAGAAAGCTACATAATCAAGCGCTACCGGATGCGAGTTAGCTAAATGGAGAAAAGCTCAAAGAATTGCATGGCGTAGCGAAGGAAAGTAGTAAAAAAAGGCTACCCTTTCTTCGGCCCCCCCCCCTTTCAGTGCTGCCAATTTTTATGGCACCCGTGCACTATTCCTCCCGTTCATGCATACAGTACAACGGTGGGGAAAGTTTCAAAATAATCTATTACCGTGCAGGATGCGCTCGGTTGCATCCTTTCCGCCGGAGATGCATTTCGATGGAGCCATTTGGTGGCTAAATAAATACAGCCACCAAAACTATTCCGCCGGATGGGGAATGTTTTGAAAGTAAAAACGACGTGTATTTATTTCTATAAAATCCAACTAAACTCATGAATCTGGTGTGATGCAATTACACACCCATCCGTTCTGACCAGCTTGTATGGAGCTTCTTGTTTTTTTTTTGTGTACAGCGTTACACCAGTTGCAGCATATTACGAAACCAAATTACTTGCCATTCCCCCTTTTTTTTTTCTTTCACCCATCCTAAGCTGAACCTTAGCTTTCGGTTTAATTTATCACATCTTAATCCAGGATTGTGTGGCAGCGATTCGTTCTCTCTTTCTCGTTCGCTCCAGTAACCATGAAAAAGGGGAACGAAATCCCAAATACGGCAAAAAGGGATATGACCATCTTCTATGTACCACGGTTCACATTAATCATCTCGTTGAACAGTACTCGGAGGTTAAGCTCAAACTTCGGAAACGTAAAGAATTGTTTCTCAATTGCGCCCGTACTGGTCCGTTCCTGCCATTGCAAATGCTCCAACGCGGCTCGATGAACTACCGGGCGCCTCCATTTCGAAGCACCAAAACGCCTGCCCTTCAATTCCACTGATCCTGCCAAAACATCGAATTTCCGTTCAACCAGTAGCCTATCGGTTGTGTACTTGTGTGCATTGTTTCCCGTTTGTGTTTACCGAGAAGAATGCAAGAGCGAGAAAAACAAACCTTCAAATGTCTATTGCCTCGGAAGCCTTGTACCTTGTGGCATAAAACCTCGAAAGGATTTGTTCGACAGAATCGAAGCACACAAATCGTTTCAATTTTGCAAACTGTACTCACTGCTGTAAAGGAGGGAATGGAGTTTCTTGGCTGCCTGCAGCTTAATACGACAACAGTTTGCGTGGAAAGCACACGACAAACAAATCCCGGAAAATTCGCCCAAGCCTTGGACTAAGCACAGTGCTTGAGAGTAAACGAGAAAAATGGACTTAAGCTGTTCAGTGAATCCTTTCTTGTAGAAAAGAAATAAAACAATAGCTCACATAACGATTGGAAAAGGCATTTTTGTTAGAAACAGGAGGAGTTGAGAAAATAAGATATGGAACTGTTTCTGATAAATGATACAAAACTATCAACAAGTGATTTAAGGTTTTCGATTATAAAAGAAAACAATAAAACTATTCACTTTAATATAGCTTTTAATTCGTTCGAAAACGGTAAGATCATTTATCTAAAACGACAGAATATTTAAATTCAGACATTTTAAATTATTTATTCATTTCGTTTAGCAAAAGATCTATGTTTATACTACTTATTTAAAAATTGTTGATCCGAATTGTTCTGCAAAGCTATTTTTTCTTAACAATTACTGTAAACGAATCTTATTTGTTTGTGTAAAACTGTTATTGCTTTAGTCAAACTACACGGTCACGTAGAACAGTATTTTCTAAATGGCACGACAAATACACGCCGGCTAAACACAGTTCGTGACGCTAGGACACAGCTTGGGAACTCTGCCATGCCTAACTTCATACTGGTGCCGGGATAAAGAAGGAACCGAATCGTCCTGATTCATTTATTCCTTGGATGGTTTAGATTTCGACTTACGATTAGTGGCCAAACACGGGCCAACTAAACGTGCACACGACAACCTCGGCATGCATGTTGCGGTGTCTTGCACTGTCGTGCTCCCCTATACACCCCAAGATAGCTTAAAGGCGTTCCAGGAATGCTTCAAAGATCAACCCATGACCTTCGGACAAATGCTGCAAAGATAGTACGGCTTGAAACGAAAGTTCAATTGCAGGTTCACGGGACTATCACAAGACCCGAAATTCTGAACAGTTGCGAATTGGCCCGATGTGTACCGACTGCTGACCCGAGATGTTAGGCCAGTTTTGGTCAGGCTTAGGCTATTGGTATCATACCGGTGCAGCTATCGCCTCGTCTCGAAACCGAAATCCCGAACGAACAAACGGCCAAAAATGCAATCTTCCGAAAGAGGTAGCCTCTGAGCAGAAACAATGAAAGATTAAAGTATTAGGCAGGATTTTGTTCCATTTCGTGTCGCACCATATCTGTACGACAATGAGTGGAAAGTTGAGGATTACAGCCCGAACATTACATTTATCGATTCCGCTGTGCAACCGTTCCTGCTAATGCGATGGTTTTGTATTTGTTTCCTCCGACGGTTGTAGCACAACAGTTCCCAAAAACCCAAAGCACCCAAACCCAATGCGAATGCACAACCCTACACGCGCTAGAAGTTTCTTATTTCTTGCCCTGCCATGCCATCGATCGTGACGGGAGACTCGTTTAAGTGTGCGGAACACGTGTGCAAAACTTCTAAATCCTGCGGTGTAGGAAAGCGTCACCTGCAACCAGTGCGGTCGTCCAGGTGAGGTCTGTAGGTTGTAAGTGTAACTTTGCAAATTCCCGAATTGCACAACTAATTGGCACAAACACAGGCACCCCAATACTTCGAGCGTGAAAAAGACTTCTCATCTACCAGCGAGGAACTGTGCCAAGGGACTGAGTCGTTGGTCTTCAGAACTGACAAAGGTTAAATGTAAACTATTTTCACAAATTTCCAACAGATATAAAAATAATGTACATAACAATGATAGAAATATTCATTATTTCAATAACTTTGCATATAAATTTATTTTTATTTATTTTTATTGCATAGAAAATTATTAAATTACCTAATTATAAGACCTTTAATACATTAAACTAATTTACTTTTTTCATTGTTATCAAACAAATTCACTGTAAAAAAAGCTATCCATTTGTCTTATTACGATTATAATTACATGACAGAACGGTGGAAAACAAAAAAATAAAATGTTTGAATGAAAGTACAACAATGAATGAGGAAATTAGGCTTTAATTCGAGTTTATGGGCAATTATGCGGTTGAAAATGATAAGATTCAATTTAAGAACAATTTTAAAGCAGCTAATTGTTGTGCCAAATGTATAATTTGCTTATCTACTTCCAGAATCTATTGAAATTTATAGACATTTACAGATGTAACAAAGCAATTTACAGATTTAACGTTAAATTTACCTGTTTTCATAATGCTCATAGACATGGTGAGGTTAAATGTAATTAAGTGTAGAATATAACTAAAATGGTTGACTTTCCACAGTGCATATTCATGTATTTTCAGCAACAGCTAAAACCTTCCAACCAAAGGAATACAAAAGGCTACAAGAATTGGATTGTACCGTCACTTCGACCACCACCAATCAATAGAGTTGATAAATGTGTAACAAACTCAAACACACAGTGGAATATGTTTGAGGAGGGAAAAAAACCGGCCACCCATTTGTCTCTACGTCCGACAATAGATGATGGTGCTAAAATTCGATAAAATCACACAAAAACTCACCCAAAAGTGGTGTTTCTCTTCGTAGCTTTTTTTTAAATGGTAGACGCAACAGATTTTCTGCCAGACCGTCCGAGCAAAGTGTCGTGGAGTTGGATAAAACTCAATTAACACACTTCACATCATGTCGCGACCATTTGTAGTTGTCGATGTGCGGATTGTGAGCTTGCTGTGATCTGTTTTTGTTTTTTTTTTTTTTCATTCTGTTGTTGCTTTGCGTTGCCAAGGGAACCGATCTGTGAACAAATACCAAGGTTCAATCGACACTGGTCATTGATTTATCCTCGAGCACCGTCCGGGACCAGCGTGCTTGAGCAAAGATACACAATCAGACCCTGTTAGTCATTGCAAAACATTAGAACTGATAGATTGGCCGAACGAACAAATCCTGGATTGGATCCATAACAACAGTATTTCCGCAAAATCCATCCTCGGCCACGATTCCGGACGGTGGGGACCGACCGTTTCCGCTTGCTTTCCCAAGCGAATGGCAGGGAGCGGAGGATCAGCTTCAAATCTCAACAACATCCTTTTTCCAGCTACCTGTGAATGGAATCCTCGCCGGAAGCGTTTGGTACACAATTCCGGAAAATGCCATATGTTTCACTAAACTACTGCCATCCGTTGGTATACCGTGATGGTACACCAATTTACCGAACCAATGACCCTATGATATCAATGTATGCAAGGATGCATCGAGACAACAGCGATACCCATACGCATACCGCCAACCATCTGTAAAACAAAATTTAAAAAATTGGGTTTTATTGTTGTTTCCGTGAACAGTTTTTAAAAACGCACCTAAACGTTAGAGAAGTTAGAACAATATTAAATGTAAAATTATGTTTATATGTGTTACATGCTTATTTGATGTTTCTGTTGAGTGCATTTTAATGCACAAAGAATTAAAAAAACTAATTTTTTTTAATAAAATTGTTGATAAAATTCTTTAGAACCTAAAGTTGTTTATGTAAAACACAATTTTTATTGAGATGGCACAAAAATCAACCTCAAAGGCAATCATAACTTTTATTCACATTAAAACAAAATTGTTGGCTTAATATTGAAATTTTGTCAAATTCTGCGAATCAAATTTAATTACAAAAACCTTAAATTAAATCAAATACTTCACAAACCCCTTGACATCATATTTACTATGTAATATACCTTTAAAATTAACTTACTTATTGCTGAAATTATTAAAATTTTTGCAGTCGTTGACAGCTTTAAAATTTTAATTTGATCCCATTTTAAGGGTTTTGATTAAGCACACCAAAAAATAATAAAACAATACGTTAAAATATAATTCCACAATTGTAACATTCGTCGTACACACTCTCAAGCACGCAAAACTGCAAACCCAAAAACCGATCATTGACACTTCCGGCACATCATAAACGCCGAACAACAGATTCTGTCACAACAAAAAAAAAGTTCATTACCTTAATCGACATTCCTTTCAGGATTTTGTTTGCGGGACACGACTGAGTTCGCCCCGCCCTTTACTACAACCACGGTCACGATTAGGCGCCAGCTGGCTGTGAACAAGTCGCGTTGACACAAAATTCAGGAACAATCGACTTTAATTTGTCCCCAAAATAAGAAACTTTCCGCACTGGTGTACCGGCTGCTAACCCTGGTGGAAAAGTCAATCCTCCGCATAACGAATGCTGTAAAAAAAAGAAGCATATAAACTCCGGTATGTGGTGAAACGATTTTTCCGACCGCTTTTTTTTCTCCCTGCTACATGCCCTTTCCAGGAAGGGTGGATTGAGCGAAGAAAAAAAGAACACGGAAAAAGTGAAACAACTCCAACCTGAACCTCGTCAACATATGTTGCAAATTATGTTAAAATATACACATCCCATTAAGATTGTTATCGTTGATAAACTCTTCCTCCGGGCAGGGTTTTGTCAGCAGGCAAACCCCGAACACGATGAAACTGAAAATCTTTCCCCAAAGGCACAGTCCCAACCTACAGTCACATCGCGCTGTACGCCACCGGTAAATGTTTCGACGGAATTTCACCGGGAATTGGTAAAGTGTGGAAAGCCGGTGAAGGAAGACGCAGAGACCAAATTGTTTAAACTAAGTTAGATGGGGGAAAACAGTCGGCCTGATACAAGTTGCTTCGTGTGTTTTTTTTTTGTCTCGTATTACGTGTCGTAGGTTTTATTTTTGTGACATTGTACGTATTCGGCGCATTTTGTTAACCTTTCGCATTATGAATGGAACTTTTCAGGGAAAACGCACAGTCTATCTCACATATGCCATCAACAGCACGCTTTACCTGATCATACAATGCGTAAGATTACGCAGAAAAAAAGTTTCAAGTACAACACTGAATTTCAATTGAGCAAAAACGTGTCCGATGTTGGAGAGAATCTAGAGAACTAAATGATTTATCACTATTTGATGATTTTTGATCAAGTAGACCACTTGATGACTTGGTGATTTCAAACTACCACAGAAATCTTAGTGAAGGCGTAAACCTTTAACCAAGATGACCTAGTCTAGTTTAAGCATGCTAAGGGTATATAATAAAGGACTTGTCTATAACAACTTTAAATAGCTTCCATGGTGCAGAACACTTTTTACAGGGATTTATCATCACGTTGGAAAACCAATGTGATCTTGTCCTGGGTACTGCCGGAATCTTATCGTCGAAGACCACCTCGGACTTTTAACATATAACACAACGAGATTACCGACTAGGGTATTACTGAATTGTTGCGTAACCTTGTAAGTCAATAAAACGCGTCAAAAAGGCGCCGCACTATTACATCTTCAATAGGGCATTTGGAGTGTTAATACAATATCGTTTGCTGTACAAGCTAGTACCTCATTGATGACGTACTACCTCCAGCGGTACTACAGAGTTGTACCAGACAGGTCTTTACAGTATACTGCAGAGCACTCAAGTACTTCAGTTCCTGTTTTGTGAAAAGAATGCGTCATTTCTGAGGACGAACCACCTGATCTTGATGATCCCAATAGCCGGGATGTATCTTATGCCATTTCTAGAACGACAACTCCTATTCTATTGCCTTACGTTCTTAAAATCCTTGTATGATGGGTCGGCACTGAGCATGACACATTGCGCTTTCCAAACTCTGGATATGCTACTATCCTAGCAACCATACAACAAGAGTTTAACGAGGTCGTTTGAACAAAGGAAGGTCCTTCTAGGAAGGACTAAAGGACTCTCCGATGAACCTGTTGATCCATCAAGTATGTGAAGATGATTGCCTCTTATCACACTTTTGCGGCAACAATTTCATCGATTCTCCAACACATTCCTCAAGAATGCAACGAAAGTCGCACTCGTTGAATAACTAAACCAAACTACGTAAGAGTACTCTCTTTGTAGTTTATAATTGTGTCACCGGTGGCGATACTGCTCACCTACCTTACACAATGTGTGATGACCAGAATGTACTGAGTATTCTCGAGCTACGAGTCTCGAGTCTCGGATTTGCTACAAAATGGCGGTCTTTGTTACGGAGGTACGTTACGAATGAATTTTGATGCTGGTTCTGTTTTGTGAAACACTGATGCCGATACCAGCTACACCTCCCGACTGCTTTTTAGAGGATTAACTTTTTATAATGAAATTAATATCTCAATAATGGATTTCCCTTAGATTAAATCCTTTATTTCTTCTCTAAGCGCTATTTATCTACAGATGTTTTTATTCTTTCAGATGTTTCTTTTATTGTACATTCTAAGGTACATTAACGTACAACTTGTATTTACCAGCAAACTTTTACCATATGTATCACATTAAAGCAAACGCCTCTTTAATATTTCATTTCACGCTATTTACATTCGTACGCTCAACAGTTTCGGTTTATCTTATTTTCGCTTCCTTCTTTTCCTACCGACACTACCCGCTTCTCCACACCCGGATAAAAACGGGTTAACGTTCAACAGACAAACAGTTTACCAGCTAACCGAAACGCTTCCCAGTTCGACCACTTCCGTTTTTCGCTACTGTATCAGATGAATCTCCTTCCGTAACATACACACGCCGTGACGCATCTCCTCCGCAAAACGGAAGATTCATCTTTCGCGAATTTGGGAAGCAAGTTGTCAGCAGATTATGACAAGATTTTCCCTCCCCGAGTTCTTGCGAACAAACACCACCGCTGGAAATTCTGCGATTCCTCCCACACAGCTTTCCCGCAGACAAGCTTTGCCGTTAGAGGAAGGCAACAAGAGCCATGGGTGGAAATGGGGTGGAAAAAAAGAGGGATAAAATTGTAACCCATTTTCTTAGCCCAGCATTTTCCACGCAGAAAAGACGTTCGGTAAAAGTTGGCAACACCAGGAAAGCCATTTCCATCCACAGTCCACAGCCCCCTTAACACAGCCAGCGTACCAGCGAACGATGAGCAATTTGTCATGTAAAACGATATAAATAAATATTGTGAAAACCTGCTAAATTAAGTTTTGTCAAAATATTTTCAAATATCCATCCTTGTACACTTGCCGCGGTCGCTTGCTGTACATCGCGGGCTGTTTCTTTTTACCTCGCTTTCATAACGCAGTTTTCCCTTCGCTGGCCGGTGTTGAACGAAAGCAAAAGTGTCTTACACGCGAAGCCTCGAGCTGGAGAATCGTTTTTTATCTCCGGTTTTTTTTTCGATGCCGTTGAAATGTTTCTCCGTCAAACTAAATCCGGCCTTTGCCGTGGTGTGAACCAGGTGAAAGTTAACTAGTCTACGTTCGTTCGCCTTTTTCCTCCACCAGTGTGTACGGCAAGATAAATCATTTCTTCCGTGCTTCGTACTGTTTCCCAGAAGTGTTGGCTAGAATGTTGGCTTCCGGCAGCTTCCCGCGCTAGAGTTGTACTGTCTGTCTTCAAAATAATTTATTTGCTTCAGCCATGCTTTCTGGCTCGTATATGCCATGTAACCTTGTTATGGTGAAATCTTTACCGGTAGGACGGCGACGGTAAGCTTCCTTGGTTTTGTTAACATATCCACATGCGATGGTAAATCAGTTCGGTTCGGAGGTGATAACGGGAGGGGAATAGTGAGAAGCTTATTTTTATTACTGTCAGAATTTATTCAAAAGGGTTGGCAGCTAAATGTGAGGCTTCGTTTCGTGTTTTAAGCATAGGAAAATAACAATACAAAATTGGGTTCAGAGAACATTTCCAACAAGCAGCGTGGTTGAAACGATCTTGTTCCATGGTCTAGTATATCGTAGATCATGAATCGAACCTCGCCTAGAACGAACCCTGCTGAGCTACTACTAGATCAAGTAAGATATTGATACAGTGCGTAACACAACTATATGTTCAGATGTTGTCGAAAACATAAAAGATTTAAAACAACACAAACTTTAATATGAAATATTAAAAAATAAGAAAGTAGATAGACCGGGCTTGATCGGTCTTAAGTGTAGTAAATTAATATAAAGAGGTAGATGTGTTCCTGAATATGGCATTTTTCTGTTTGTTTTACATGTTGTTCATAAGTTCATGTATTCTCTTTACATTAAACCCCTACAGAGAACTTCGCAAGCAATTGCTATTTATGCTTAGTTAAATAGGGTCAAACTTTTTAGAACACCCATGAATAGTTAATTCGGTGGAAAATAACCACAAACGTGGCAAAATGTGACCCCATGAGTGCCATGCCAATCACTACAAAAAACTAAACTCAATACAGGTCACTAGCTTTTGCAAACAATCGCACGGTTTTTCTGTATACTACTTGCAACCGCACGCTGCTAAAACCACACGTTCGCTCAATTGTGTTAACCACTTCTAACCATAATCCATCCATCCAGCCCAAATTACACGGCTCATTAGAAGATTGATTACCACCGGCAGTGATGCATTCGGTAGCGGTTATTACCGTAAACAAATGCCCTCAATCGCTACAATTGGCACCCGTGTTCCCATGTGCCATGTTCCCAACGACCGGTAACGGTCGTTGTCGCATGCACAACACAAAGAAAACTCATCCTTTCCCGCTTGTCAAACCTGTTCAGCTGTAAGCCATTTTATGACACCAAATTAAGGCGTCCCCGGAAGGCAATGTGGGGACACGCCACGTACCTCTTTTACCGGGGAAGCTTTTTGTCATACGAAAAAATCACAACCAGCTGTGCCACGGTGAGATCTTCTGTAAACGATATCACCGTACGCACATGCATGCCTATATACGGGTAGATAAATTTTATTTCCAACCGAAATAGATAACATCCCGGTAAGTACGGCCGTTTTCGGAACCAAGCAAACCGTCGGCTCGGTTCGACCTTCAGCAATCCGATCTAAGCCGGTAGCAGTTGGGGCCGCAACGAAAAAAAAAATCGAACCGTTACCGTCCCCAGCGCAAATCTTTGCCCCAACACTGACTAAAATGAAACCTGCTGCCACCGGCCACGCCGGTTTTCGGTGAAAATGTAGCAAGTTCAGATTCGCTGTCATAAATTGGCACAACTACGTGCCAGGAATTGAAATCAGCCACCGGACGTCTTCCGGCAGCTTCAACGCTCGAACGCCTGTTCAGTATTCGGTCGGCTTCAACACTCAGCCCCCAGGACCTGGCCGATCAGTAAGCAAAATGAAACAAATGGACAACCCATAAGTCAGGACACAGGTTGGCTTTTCTTCCACTGTTTATCTACACACCCGGCCGAATGTCGAATGCGAAACGGGGAGGGAAAATAGCAGGACAAAAGGCACCAACGCTTTTCTACTTATTTTTGGAGCATTTATTTGTGCCGCCCCTGTCGAACGTTTTTTCCGGCGCCAATTATGAGAGCCACTTTGGCACGAGATTTTCACGGTGCAGCCGTGTACGGGGGTCGTGGCGTACTGGTATCAAATTGCCGTTCCAATTGATGGCTGGATAGGTTTTGGGAGGAGAAGGTGGTCGGGCCGGGAGATTGCCTTAGGAGGATGAATTTATTGAATCCTGTCGTCAAGCATCACTGCCTGTGACAGTTTCGAGCGAACGATTTCCTATCAATTGAATTTCTACCTATTCTATTGCTCAAGTTGTATGGTAATCATTAATAACGATCAAAGTGTCTGCTTTTTAATGAGGAATAGGTGGCTTGTTATCTAGCTTACTTGAGTTTTATAACTTTAGCTATAAAAATTTGTTATTTGATTTGTGTGCATAAAGAAGCATACATATTTTCATAAAGATATATATAAAAAATATAAGCGTGGTAAAACAACTTAAACACCATTGTAAAGTGTGTAGCAGAGTGCGAGATTAGCAAGGCGTTTTTGCCTTGACAACACCAGCGACTCCGCCAACACATCTCGATCTACGCATGGGTAATGTTTAGATAAGCTACCTTTGAAGCCGTCCTATCTTGGGTCTACTGTAGTATTTTTCTTTGTTCATTGCAATTGCAATACGGCCATTTTACAACTCTAATTCTAGGAATCTTCTCAACTGAAAATACCTCTCGCGACAGAAATAAGCAGGGTCTTCAAAGAATCTATATGCTCATATACGCCTTTGAAATATGGACGAGAAGCTAAGAAGAAGTTCTTTTAGGGACATCCACGCAGACAGAGTACGCGTGTTAGACCCTGTTGACTCCGTGACTGACCCTAAGTTCGTTAAAAAAAAAACCCTGCATTCGCCAAAGACCGAGCAGCGGATCTACAGCCGATTAAACAAAATGAGAAGTAAGTAAATAAGTAAATAAGTACTAAGTTGAGAATACTAAACTTTTTGTTCAACAAATGTAAAATAAAATAAAATAATAAACCTGTGTACCTTCACATTTTATAACACAGAATAAATAGCTCAATACCAAAATAAAACACATGAAGTCAAACAGAGAAATAAATCATCAAATCGAACCAAAATGAAAGGAAAATTTGTACACTTTGAATATTTATTTTGTCACTTTTAGAACTAACTTATAAGTCTAGGAGAAACAGAACAGAGACATGTTTATCGCAGCACAAGCTACTCAACTAAACACTAGTCCCAGTCGAAACAGTCATATTTTTTCATTAAACATAAAAGTCATTGCAGCCATTGGATAATTATCACTATTTTGAATAAAACCTTTTTAATTGGGTGTAGACGGACTATTCAACTACTCTATGAAAAAAAAACACAAACAGATGGTTCAGTTTTAAGCTGAAAATGGTTTAAAATCATCTGAAATAAATAATTAAACGGTATAGAACTATAAAACTCCCTCTATTATTTACAATCTAAAATATGTTTTATTGCATTTCTTTCTACATGCCAACCGTTCAAACAATTCTATCGCTCATAATTATTCACCGTACCAATTCAATGCACTGCACTGTTGTCTTAGCAACATCACTTTTCAATCGTATTTTTTCCACCCATCTCAACAAAGAAAAACAGGTGAGCAAAGTACACCTAATAAGCCGATGATAATGGTATTTAAATAATAACATTGCCACATCGCTATGATGCAGCTTTTCTTTACAAAAATTATGTTACGCTTTGCCGTTTGGCACGTGGTTTTGTATTGTTTTATTGAAAGCGGATGGACATGAACATGAAAAAATGGTAAACACACCATAACGCTTCGTAACTTCCTTTTTTCCTCTGCTTCGCTATTGTGTGAAGCTCTTTGCATTTGTGTGTGTTTTTTTTTTTTGCATGATCCGTGCCAATTTTATTTTGTTCTTGCACTTCCACTTGCAAAAAGCGGACAAAGGACAAGCTAATGGAGCAAAAAAAGCACATCAGAACACGCTCCAGACGCGCGCCATCCAAGCGCCCAAAGCCACGCACGTATTCGCGTGTTTATGTCGCTTTGCATTAACCCCAAACCGGAGCTGCCCGGCCAGGAATGATGGAGATTCTTTCGAGCTCGGTTCTGATTCTGTTCTGTGCATCGGCAAAAGTGTGGAGGATGCAAATAAACATAACAAAAAAACAAGATATATAACAGTGTTCTACTCACCCCGCCGTCGGGATGCAACCACAACCCCTGACGTGTTTCGACGTTCGAACCAGTTGAACGCTACCAAACAGTACAATCCCCCACGGGTTATGCCATGCCACCATGTCCACCTTCGGGCCTGGTGAAATGGAAACGCAAAGTAGCAATATTAAATAAATAATAACATCGGCAGCATGATTAAAAACAACAAAATCGTACAGCCAGCCGCACACAACGCGTGCGTTTCCAATTTTTCCACATCGTCGCCTTTGGGAAAACCGTCGGCACTAGACACGGGGTGAGACACAATGCAACAGAAAAAAAACAGGAACATCATGACGTAGTAGAAAATGGAACAGTTTCTAACGGAAATAACAGTGGACACCGCGAATGGAGTTGGGTTGGGTAAGGCAAATGAAACACGACAGTGTACAGCTCAGACAGGGGTTTTTGGGGGTCGTTTTTTGGAAAAGAGTTATCCCTTTTCGACTGTTACGGAGGGTGCGTGGACTTGGAAACTTCTGCGAGATTAATCGTTTATTGGACATACCTTACCAACACACTAGTGGTGGGAATAATGGGGATTTTTAAGGAATTCTACTAGAGTGGGGAGTTAGTTAGATCAATTTTCTCATTGACTAAAATTAACGTAAACTAATTGTTGAACTCATAAAATTCTGACAAAATTTCTAACAGTATGGCCACTCACAACAATTTCAATTATGAATGATTCATTCATTTGACTTGAGACCATGATGAGTTGAAATAAATACGATGAGTAATGATGGGAAGTGGAAACGGTTGATCTAATGCGATATAAACCTTAAAAATCTTATTCGATCCAATAATATGGGACCTTGTGCTCCAGAAACACCTTTGTACGGTGAAGCCGTTCCTTTGCGTCCCACAACCACAATCAATCAATTTTTCCTCAAATCAGAAATGCCAAGAATGATCTTAGTAGGTAGTTTCGCCAATAACTACGAAAAAGAAAAGGAAGAAGAAGAATATGAAGCAAAGAAACTGATGAAAAAAGAAGAAGAAAACAAGTAATGAAGAAGGTACAAAAGAGAAAATTAAAAACATGAAGAAGAAGAAAAGGAAGAAGAAGAAGAAAGGGGGGGGGGGAAACGAGTTGAATCAACCATTACACATTTTCAGTCACATTTACCTCAATCCCAGTCAGATGTATCGAGGAAACCTTCTAACACATTTAATTTGCACAAGAATTCCATAACTTACCAAAGGTTTAAAACCGTTGTCACAGTAAAATACCAACGTCAAATGGTCGTTGTTTAACTTATTTGAGTGAAATCGCAATGATATTCACTCAAATCTCCCTGATTCGTGGGTTAGATCAACTCGCATTTAAGTTACAAACGAGTCGCAATGTATCTCACGCTTTTTTGACGTATTCATGCGACATGGAACTCATACACGATTTAAATTTCATTTGTGAGCTTTCCAAAGTTTCGTATTTTACTCGCTTATTACTAGGATTTAGCCCATTGATTCATTCTTCTTCAATATGCACATCACTAAGCCGGAACCTGATTGTGTTCCCAAAAAAAATCCAACACCACTAATACACAGGCAAACGTCATAGATTGGCCGGGAAAAAGCTGATCATCGATGTTTCATAAAGGTGGCGAAAATGCGCAATGGAAATACGCTCATTTAAATTACGACCCTATGTTGCGAACATTCCTCCCATTCCTACCCCAGGGACCACTGGCCAGTAAGCGAAATGGGGGGGGGAAACGCATGAATGGTAAATAAAATATATTAAAATTCATCTGCTACGCAGAACATTGCTGCAAGTATTGAATAAAAAAAAACACCACTTCCACCCATTCCGGTGCAACATTACTCACGTCCACATCAAACGGGCAACATCCCCTAAAGGATCGATACAAAACCAGATTTTGTGTAGCAACCACACAACAAACGGTCCAAAAAAAACATGGATCCACACACACTCAAACACCTACCCGGTAATGCTATAACTATTTTACCAGCTTTATTTCCGAACTAAATTTTTTTGTTGCTGTACTTTTCCGCTTCGCTTCCGTTCCTGTCCCTTCGATTTTCCATCCATAGGGGAAAGGGAAAATCTGATCAGATTTTTAGCACTCATTTGGATCGGCTGGTTTCTTTTTTTTTTGTCTCATTGCCACCCAATCGCTGTTCATCATTTAATGCCATCATACGCCATGTCCGTACCGGGTAGGGTAGACGCCGGAGCCGAAACCTGCCCACTTTTCATTCCATGCGTCCGCTTAGAGTTCGCATCGATAAAAGTTAATTTTCCCGTTAGGTGACCGTGTTAATTCGATTTATGAGCTGGCTGGTTCGGTGGAGTGACAGGGTCGAGAGAGAAAGAGAGAGAATTTGCAATCTACCAGATGCAACCCGAATGTCGATACATGGGAAACACAGGAAAATGGATGAAAAATTCTATCAGAAACAACAAAAAAATCCATCATCACTTTACGCACTTTTGCTGCGCTTGGAAGAGAAGCAACAAAAACACGATAAGGCACCCATAGCTCATAAAGAACCTTTTGTGTGTGTGTGTGTGTGTTCTGCGCGTTCCGCCGTGCGTGAACCGGAAGTGCAACGATGCATCGATGGATGAAAATCATTATCAGCTTCATATGATCCTCTGCTCGCTTGTTGGTTGATGAAAATTATGGTTAGAGCATTATTTTTTTCTTGTTGCTACTAACGTTTGATAAAGAAGCACGAAGGACGAATGGCACATTAGCGCTCGACAACTGGACGTGCTGCTTTGTGATCCATTTCAATTCATTTGTTTCGTACTAACTTGATGAGGCGTTGGATAAACCATCTCGCTCTTGGCTGTTTAAATTCTATTTCTTGCTGATAACTTTTCAAAAATGAATACTAGCAATAGTAGAGGAATACTCTTCAGAAACAGAAAATTCTATTGATTTTATTGTTATCGACCTAGATAATTGAGACCGTAATACCACATCCTCAGAACACATCCTCCGTAATACCACAGATCCCAGCCGCAACGAGAAAAAAACTTAAAACCAAACCTGAAAAAGATTATAACAACTGTTTCGAAGATTGGAGGCGGAGGTGCATTGCATCAGGACTGGAATTACTTTGAAGCAGGCGAAATTGATTTGATAGAGTTAATAAATAGAAGTTTATTAGATATAAATAAATAGAGAGTTTTAAAATTAAGTGCAATGTCACCTTATTTTGAGGCACAGAAATATATTTTTTTGATACATTGCTATTATTGTTTAAATATATTTTAGTTTTACTATTTACATGTTGCGATAGTACTTTATGAACATACTTAAAATCCATTACTTTTCTCATTTTTTAAATAATTTTTAGGTTAAAGGAGGAATTTAAGACTCACATTTATTTCTCCGATTTCAAAAGTGATGTCGGGGATGCTAACTTTCTGGACATTCGGGAAATAGGACCAGCCGCCACATGTACACACTTATGCAATACTACTCAAATTGTGCGTTCTTTTGGGTATCGATGCGCAAATATCATAATCACCAATATCCGCAACCAATTTGCACGCGAGAATGAATTAAAAACTCTCATTTTCAAAATCGAAATCCTGTGATCTTTTATGTTAATCAATCAATGAACCAAAACAAAAAGAAGACGACGAATCTAAAGTGAGAGATAAATGGAACAGAAATGGTTCCAGCTTTAGTAAAACCGTTCGATTATAGTTTCTTTTTGAATGCACCGTCCGACCGCGTGTGTATTGCCATCACCAGCATCAGCACGTCAAACGGTAATGACTACACTCAGTGGCTACTTCGATCGCAAAAATGTGAAGTGCAATTGAAATGGAGCAATTTTCACCGAGCACCGTTACCATGCTGCCCGTCCTTTGCCTTGCACTTCTGCGCGCAAGGTGAACGCCAAATGCTGGTGCATTAAAATGAAAAGAAAGGAAAATCCCGTCCCGCTGACAGGTGATTGATAAATTTGTACGAATTTCGTCCCATCCGCCTGCGACTCGTCCGGTTTCCTTTCCTCCAGCGTAAGGATCATGCGACGCGATGGTTGACGGGGTATCGGGAAACGTAATAAAAATGTTGTTAAATATTTTATGAACCACCAAACGAGCGCATCTCATCGCCCACTCGTGCTCGACGTCCTCCCAGTGCTCGTGTGGGGCCGGCGATGGAAACATGAAAGTTTTGTCGTGCATGCCCGGACGCTTCGTTGCACATGCACCACGCTCTTCACGTGGCGGTGTTTTATTTTTAAGGCGATTTATTAAATTTTTCGCACACACTACCAATTTTTCCGCCAACCCATTCCCACACCATTTTTGCATTGCGTTTTGTACAAAATGTTTTTTTTTTTGCGCAACATGAGCTTTAATGAAAAATATATCATCAATCGGCTAGATGCGTTCACTGTGACAAAACCAAAAAAACAACTGAACGAGCAGAAGAGAAGCAAAAACCCTCGAATCGAATCATACCCAAACGTAGACGTAGTGCGGCGAAGTGGTGCGAAGGTGATGATCGTTGATTATGATTAATATTTTATCATTATCACAGTTGGTTGATTGGAACTCGGTTCTTCGGTTGGATGCTTATCACCTTCCATCATGTCGCTCATCAAAAAGCAACTTCAGCGCCACGCAGCTGCCGTGTTGGGAATCGGAAGAAGTGGCACACTGCACAAACCCATTTATTTGATCACCCGTGGGTACCGGGATGCAATCCATGATCAATAGACTGCACACGCTCAGCTGTAAAAATCGAATAAAGTACGGTTGGGGGTGTTTTGTTTTTGCATACAATAATAATTACCCTCATTTAAAGCCCTTTCGAACATTCTTTTTTTACAAGTCATAGTATTATTTTACAATTTAATGATAAAATGTAATAAATAATCCAACTTGTTTTAAATAGCTTTGTTTAAATGTTATATTTGGTTCTTATAAAATCGAAGAAATGTCCCTGAATCGTGAGCAAGTAAACATTATGGTTTGCTAATTATTGAGACCCTGGACCGGTCTCTCGTAGTAGGAAGTAGCTCCGAAGACTAGTGTGATCTAGCAACGATCTTAATGTCAGTGTCTTAACGTCGTATTGTCAAATCGATCATTAAGTTTTCGTTTCCTCCTGCCTTTGGCGCTATAACCTCAGCAGATTTAGGCCAGAATATCTCAAATAACCTCACGTTAACAATTGAACAAGAAGGCTCTTTCGCATAATGTACGCTTTATGAAGTCTTTCCCACAGAGGAAATTATATTTTGCACCTATTCGGGAGATTCCAGAGACCTTAGTAAATTTTAAGATATGATCCTTTAGCAGATAATCTCTACTAGATACTAGATACTAGAACTCTGGGAACAATAGCTACTCTGGATTTAGAGACTTCTAGAGGCAAGAGAACTTGCGGATTTCTAGATTCTAGAGAGGTCGAATTCTCTCACAACGCCATCCTCTGACAAATGGTTACTAGTCTTGTAAGTCTCTTCATTCTTATGTCTTTTGAGCTACTTGTTACTATCATATTTCCATCTGTTATTCCTGAATATTAGTCTTCTATGCAATTGCAGTCCTACTCTAGTTCTTCATCAAGACACTGCTGGAGCATAAATCGGAACAGAATACTATTTCTAAGAGAGAAACGAAGAACTAATATTAGCTCTGTGCCACGAATGAAAAATCTAGTGCAAAGTGCTACTGAACACCATTACAATAAACTATAAAATTGACACCAGACACCAGTTGGTAACCTTCTCCTTCGACCCAGATTGATGCTCGTCTTTGGGCCCCTATAGCTCGTGCATGCAAATCTCGGAAAGGAATACATCTGATTTAGTATTGAGGATGAATTCTTTTCCTGAACCTCGCCGATACATTCTACGATCTTTCTTTACCTACCTCATGATTTTTGCTCTTTAGCTGACAGATTGGTACCCAATATACATGATCCAGTGCCAGAGAAGTCTTCACCATTTCGTTAAACTAATCATCCAATCCAAAACGATTTTAATGACCACTTCTTCGTAAGTTCATGCAAGGAGAATAACACCAATTTGGAAAACTTTCAACACATACCTTAAATAATAAGAATACTCATTTTCTGTTAATGTTATCCACTCTTAGTAATTGACTTTCCTGCTGAGGACACTTGATGTGTATTCTGTTTGAACCATACATTTAATTGCAAGTTGTGTTGAATTTGATCGCTGTGAAAAATAATTGCCGCTAACAAATGCCTTTTTCACATCTACCAATTTGATCGCTCCTGGGCAAGATATAAATAGGTGTTAATGTCGAAACATTCGTCACCGTTCGATAACCATTATCATGAAGCTTTCAATTTACACAACAAAATCACAATTTCTTTCATCTCGTTTGCAGCTACCTCTAAAGGCCAACCTAGTCAGGTGTGTAGAAATAAATAGGACCTCACAATGCAAGCTGCCGGCCACGGTAATCAATTCCTGTTTGCCCATTGACGCGCATTAGTTTGGCGCCGTGGAAGAATCGAAGTGTCGTCTGACGGCTCCTTGTGCAACTCCAGCGACAGTCCCATTTTTGGACTGCCTTTCAAGAGCGCTTCGGTCGCGCACGGACATCCTAACGAACCGGCTCACAACGTCAGATAACAACGGAACGACCTATCACGGGTGTCCTCCTGACAGCCGGCGCAAAGACGAACACCGACATTAATGATCCTTGTGCGCTTGGAAAAGGCCCCTTCCAGCCGTTTGTCGTCACGTGGAACTGCGAGAATCTGGGTTTGAACTCTCCTACTCGTAAAGGCGAGATGCTAGGGAAAACACCGTCAGCTAGGCAAGGAAAAACACTCAAACCCACACACAAAAGGGAACCGGTGCGGTGAAGCGAACCGGAAAAGTGTTGAAGAACTGTGCCGGAAGTCAATCGCCTGTAGTCACCACACGTGCGAAACCATCACTGCGACCCACCTGTGACGGGCCGGTTCCCTCCCCGCCGGTTGGATGACGTGGGGGAAAGATTATCCTTCCGAACCGTGCCCCAAAAAAAAGGAAAGTGTGTGCAACTTTTTCAGGTGGACCAGCTGCTTCCAACTTCCAAACCAGAAGGATCATGCCGGGTGCATTTGACGAAATCTCGGGAAAAGTTTTTAACGACTTTTACTAATCTCCATTTTTTGTGTGCTCTTTTTGTGTTCTGGGAGGTTTTTTTTGCGGAGAACGGAACGAAACGAGCTCGAGAGGAATGTCGTCAGTAACGAACGCCAAGAGGATGTGTAGACGTTCGAATTTCCATCCGAGTGTCCGATCTAAAAAAAACGGATCCGACTTCGTGCAATCGTCATCATTTCTTGGCCTCAGTCATCGACAACCCGTCAGAGCATCTTACAAAATGATGCAATAAGAAATGAGACAACGCCATCGTACGGCTAAAACGGCACGTTTCTACCGTTTTCCGAGATCCACCTCAAGATCTTCCGCCTTTTGTCGTAATTAATTTCAATAATCGTTTGCTCATTATTTTATTTCCACACTTTACAGCTGCACCGTTGGCATTATTTGAGACGCTGTCCGGAGGGCTTTCAGATCGCCCGGCCTCATCTTTATCCGTTTTCCGTCGCCCGTCATAGGCGGGCCGACAGCACACAGCATTGAACTTGGGTTGGGTGGGAAATTTATTCAAGCCATCAGTTTTATTTCCAAGCATAAATTGGATGAAGTGCGAAGCGTGTAAATATTGTGCATAAAATGAGCAAATGTTTTTTTGCACAACTCAGCCCGAGCGTTTGAAGGTATTGAGTAATACACTGGGTTTGAGTTGAGTATCTTTAAAACAATTCTCTTCTTTCGATTCAACTAGTTAGTTAGCAGACCGCCTACAGCGTTATGCATTAAAGAAATAAGCACTTAGCCCTAGGCTTTTATAGTCTTGAACTTTTATCTTGCGCTACTTACTCTCCGAAGACTCCATCTCGTAAGGGATGTTCTCGCGATTAGTTCTCAGACAGTGCGTTCCCAAGTTCGGCTTCTTCTGTTGCAAAATAATCCACTAATAGGTGAGTTCGAAGTATCATCTATTAAATGGTGATCCAACATGATTTTGGTTGAGGAAGTACTCATCAGCAGGAAGGTTCCACGACGACCTCTGGTTCTTAAGTAAGACTACATTCGGAAGACTTGGAAATGACCTGAAAATGAATGGTGCCGCAAACCCCAAAACTTGTATAATAATCTAATCTTTATGCAATAACATCTCCAAGCAAAGAAAAGCAGATGCAATAACATCTCCAGTCTTGATATTTCTTAACAGATGTCTACTACGTATAAAAATCACGGAAAAGCATACCAGGCGTGTAGTTCCGCATATCCTTGAAACCTTTAAGATCATGTCAATAGACAAAGGCTTCCGAATTACTACCAACACTTTTTTAGATCACAATGGATTATTATAGATCCAATAAACTCCATTTATTATTCCACTCTCCATCGCAAGAAATCCACAATTAAACTAATAAACTAACCTCACCACACTTCAGCAAACAATCGGTTTTGTATTGTTCGTTCTTCAAACATTTCGGCTCTAGATGCAAAGCGTTCCTTAGCAATTTTAACTCCTTGTTGGTTTTTGCCACAATTCTTAAATAAAAAGTTCGGGCGCAGTACCCATTTCAAGGTAGGAAATATTCACAATATCCTCTCGTATGCTTCTATTTCTTGCGATCCAATCAAAACTTAGTGGTGGCAGAGCGATTGAAATTAATAGTGAGCGTACCCACATAACTTTCAAATTACATTACTTACACTAAATAGGTTAGTGAAAAGTTTGTTTTTTTTTATGAATTGCCTCGCTTGTTCCTGCAGCGCTGCTTCCCAAACTCCAAAACCTTACGATGAGTGGTTCAAAAGATTCTTCACGCATCCGCACACGTCTTGAAAATCCCGTAGTTTTGCAAAATTTGTTCCATTCAGCAAGACACACAAAGAATATATGGAGTAAATTGATCGTGGACTATAGATATGTTAAACAACAGCCACAACACTCTTACGTGTTCCTTTAGGCACATTTCTAGCCAACAACACTTTGGTCACAAAGACGGTACAACAATGCGGTACTCCGAAGAACTCACAGATACCCTCGTAAATTAGTTTTTGTAACACATCAATTTTATTACCATTTTAATTGCATTTCTTAGTGTTTCTACTTTTGTTCACAATTTGTGTTAGCATTTTAAGGCACTTGCACATTGTACACCAACGACGGTAGTGTCTAAGTTAATTAAATTAGTTTAACAAACTATCCGAACCGTACCTGCTACAACAATAAAAGAAAGACCGTCCCAATGGGACAGTGAGTCCGTGAAACGGGGCTTAGTAAGGCTTAGTTGTTGTTAGTTGGAACATGAAACAATGTCCAATGTTCACTTTCACATTTTACTGCATTTCCATTAGCACTGGGTTAAATAATCGATCCACAATACAGACGAAGTCCTTGTAGATAATGACAAAAGTTTAAGACTTTATGATCGTGCCCGGGACGCTTTTTTACTTTTGTCCGATTTCGGTGGAAGTTCACCAGCCGATTTGCCACCCGATTGCATATGACGATTGTAGAGACTGCAAATGGACGTTAAGAAAAGTATTTATCTACCGATAGTACCCGATTAGCGTACCGGGAAACTTACATTCTGTACGCCTCCGTCTTGATGTACTCCAGCACGTGACTGATGCCAACCAGGTACTGTTCGGCAATCGCTGTCACCCAAGGATTTTCTTCCATCTTTAGCACAGACTTTGGCCCCGGCATGTCCAGATTGGCAATCTCCGGTGGCAGCACACTGAGCCGATTGTTTTGTATGTGAAGTTCGCGAATCCTTGTCAGTTCACCGATTTCCCTTGGCAGTTCCAGCAAATCATTGTCCCGCAAACCGAGCTACAAAATTACAAGAACAACCTGTACCATTCTGATCTTTGTACACAACAATCATTTCGACGTAATCCTTACAATCTGAAGGTTTTTCAAGTTTTTAACCTCCTTCGGTAAGTACTCAAACTCGTTATCACCGAGATAGAGTGCTCGTAGGGAATCTGAAAAAAGATCAATAAATAAATCACAATTCTTATATCACAAATCCCAACAATCTCAACGTACCCATCATGAAGAAATTTCCAGGCAGCACCTGCTCGTTCAAATTGTTGTACGACAAATCCAGCACCTCTAGCACGGGAAATGCGCCAAATCCACGGGGCAGTGTGTTCAGGCGATTTATCGAGCAGTTTAGAATTCGCAACTTTGGCATCGACGAAAGCGACAGTGGCAGCTCCTCCAGAACGTTATTGGAAAGGTTTAATATTTCCAAATTGATTAAATTTGCAATGCCAGGTGGAACAGCTATTGAAAACCAGAAACATTTCAATGCATGTTAAGTCAGTTACAACACACATTTTGAGATAAATGATGCACTTTGAACATAACTCAAATAACGGCTACTTCAAATTATAACGAAGCTATCAAATTCGTATTATTTGACGAAACTTTTTTCGCACGGATAAAACAGTTCACCGGAGTACCGAGGCATACGCGGTTGCTTTATAAACAAACATTTCTTCTCAAAAAACGCCTACTTTTTATCAATTTAAAATTAACATTATAACGCACTTGGAAACAGTGGTTCTTATGAACTTTTGTAACTATTACGCATCATTTCTACATTTGTCACACGTTTGACTCGCTTTTTAACAGTGTTTCGACAGCCTGAACAGGCAAATGCCACACCAATCAACACCATCTGCTATTACTCACTCTTCAATTTGTTGTGGCTCAGCGTTATTCTGGTCACAAACAGCATATTAACTGCAAGGAAACAATAAAAAGTAATAATTACGAAAAAGTTTTAACATTTATAAACCCAAAAGTAACGCATATCATCGTCTATTTACAGCACGCGATGATTCAAAACAAATCCCACCCACCCGTTTTACCGCACCCAGTCACACTGGCATGGCCGAAAAAGTAGTTTTTACCAAAATAGGAAATTCTGGTTCGCTCTAACGAAATGTGCTCCGCACCGTGCTAATACTCACGCAATCCGGGCAACTCCTCGAAGGTGGAAATGTTCCGATCCACCAGGTCAATTTCGCGATTTTTGGTCTCGCGCGCCTCATCCAGCACCTTCTTCGCTTTCGACATTTTGTTCGCAGTGACAGGCAAACAACTGACGACGGGTTGGTTTGACATTTTTGCTCTGAATTGCCGTCCCGTGAAATGCACCTAATTTTTGCGGACAAAACACGTCAACGGGTGGAACCTGTTTATGAATGAACCGTTTCGTATGCTCTCGCGACCAGCACTGCCAACGCGAAATGGTGACCGATCGCAGGAGAAGATCGAGAGAATAGTTCATATAAAACAGAAAAAAGCGGTTTGAAACGGATCTCAAACTACCTGCACACATACAATGTCAACGTGCGCGCGCATATTGAAAAGGTGCAACATTATCGAGATGATCATTTTGCGCGTAGAAGAAGTGTTCAGGGAGCGAATGAGTTCGAGTAAAACACTAAAAAATGGGAAAATAAAAAAGATCGAAGCGCCCAACGTGGGGCTCGAACCCACGACCCTGAGATTAAGAGTCTCATGCTCTACCGACTGAGCTAGCCGGGCTGTCGGGTGCCTGGTGCTTAAACGCGTTCAGTATCTTTACACCATAACCCGAAGATCCTTTCCGATGAACGCCAACCCTACGCATCTTCTTTGGTTCATCTTCATCAACATCGAGTGAATCTTCTAGCGTGCAGCATCACAATTTGCTGTACTGTTGCGGGGTGCACAAACTTCTGCATGGGAGTTTCTGAATGGATTTAGGATGTTGGAGAGTCCTGGATTGAGCTCGACACGTTGATTACCTGTTAAACCCACATTTGAGACGTGCTGCTGGCATCAAGATTGGCTGTAAGGGTCGGGTGTTCATCAGGGGATGTAGCTCAGATGGTAGAGCGCTCGCTTAGCATGTGAGAGGTACCGGGATCGATACCCGGCATCTCCAGAAAACTCTTTTTTTCTCTTTTGTGTCTGTTTGTTGTGCCAGCGTATATAAACTGAGGAATATAATACAGAAGCAGTATTCGCTAACCTTGTTAATGAGTATTGTTGCCAATATGAGTCCACAGCGTAAATACAACATGTGAAATGTGTGTTACAAAAAAAGGCAGAGTGCAGACAAAAAGTGCTGGAAGCATTGATCAATCGAATC
This sequence comes from Anopheles marshallii, assembly GCF_943734725.1. Taxonomy (NCBI): domain Eukaryota; kingdom Metazoa; phylum Arthropoda; class Insecta; order Diptera; family Culicidae; genus Anopheles; species Anopheles marshallii. The sequence continues at coordinate 27,863,353 of NC_071327.1, read as the reverse complement.
GCAAATCACTGTTTACAATGGTAAGCATGCAACGAAACAAAAATAAAATAATTTTGGAGATGCCGGGTATCGATCCCGGTACCTCTCACATGCTAAGCGAGCGCTCTACCATCTGAGCTACATCCCCTGATGAACACCCGACCCTTACAGCCAATGTTGATGCCAGCAGCACGTCTCAAATGTGGGTTTAACAGGTAATCAACGTGTCGAGCTCAATCCAGGACTCTCCAACATCCTAAATCCATTCAGAAACTCCCATGCAGAAGTTTGTGCACCCCGCAACAGTACAGCAAATTGTGATGCTGCACGCTAGAAGATTCACTCGATGTTGATGAAGATGAACCAAAGAAGATGCGTAGGGTTGGCGTTCATCGGAAAGGATCTTCGGGTTATGGTGTAAAGATACTGAACGCGTTTAAGCACCAGGCACCCGACAGCCCGGCTAGCTCAGTCGGTAGAGCATGAGACTCTTAATCTCAGGGTCGTGGGTTCGAGCCCCACGTTGGGCGCTCTGGATCACTTTTTTGATATATAGACTTCAGTCTCAAATGTGAAGTACTCTTTACTACCGACTCCTCTCCATTCTCTTCTACCTTTTTAGATACGCAATTGTACTTCAAATTATTCACAACGTTCTCAATGTCAAGTAGGGCACTCATATTTTGCAACTGGACAATTCATTTTTCAGCAGGATTTTTTATTCTCCTTTATTGTGTTATCACTAATGCAATCATTCAGACTTTCCCCTCAGATCATCCTCATCCAGGTCAGCGATCCTAGATCCTAGCAACCTGGCTCATCTATAATGTGATCCATGTACATTGTCCTATGCTTTTGCGCGAACGCTAGAACCGGGATTTCGTTTTGTTTTTCACATGTTACTGAATCGTCTCTACCTTATTATTCCATTCCAATTCTTTTCCCTCTCTCGCTTTGCTTCAAACGCTATTTACAAACATTTACAAATAGGTACAATAATAGAAACATACTATTCTTCTTACGCCCTTTCCTTTTCCTTGTCAATATTTTACTTGCTCCTTTTTTTTTTGTTTCAGTATCGCACAACGTTCCCATATCGGTTTTTATGGACTACCTTCTTTTGCTTGTATCTAGTTTTTCACAATTCTTCCGGGAGAGGTTTTCCCTTTTTTCTTCGAGCAAATACACACACGCCGACACGGCAGAGTGTTCTGTGTTGCGTTGAATATTGGCGGTGTTTGAATTAATTCTAACCCGTTCTCCACGTCCCCTTCTTATTATGCATGTGTGTATGTTTGGCTTGTTCTTGAGTTTCATTCGACTTTTTTGCGTTTTGCAGCCTGTTTTTAATTTTACATAATCGTCTCGTTTTGCTTTTGCTTACTACCCAATTGGAAGAATGGTTTTCTGTGTAAAGTGAACGATTGCAGCAACTCATTTCCCTATCATCATACATCTCGGTGTCTTGCTAGTTTCCCTTGATATACGCTTTTTTGAGAATTTCCACTGTTCCCCTTTGAAGAAGATATATTCTAATGTTGCTGTACCGTTTTTCCGTCACTTTAACATCGCTTAAATAGGAAGATTTCGCAAATGAACAACCAAAAAATATGAACTGCTTTCCCGGACAAGCTATCGGCACGACGCTCTACACTTGTTTGTAACAATCACATCCTTTTCCACAATACAATTTAGATACTATGGAATCGTAACGAATTTAAAATAAGCTTGTATCCATTGTTTCTGTTTACGCTAATCTTTCCGAAATCTCAATACCTCCAGATCATACTTTTATACTAGTTCATCGCACACACCCGTATCGCGCACTGAAATTACAATAAAATAAATGAGATTTGATTTTCAGTTTTCAGAGTTTGCACAGTGCTAATCTTTCCCCAAATATCGTTATACTGTTTTATGTTTGTTTTTAAAGAAATTTTAATCTAGAAAAGAAATTATTGATCAAACCATAGTAAGGAATTTCTATAGAAATGCTTTCAAGATTCAGTGTTTCAGTGGTTTATGAACTATTCGTTACTGAAATTTATACTGAGCAGTTTAGAGACTTTATACTGACGTGTTGCATAGAACTAAGAATTTAATATCGGTTCTTTGAAAACATCGTTCTCTGTACTGGATAATGAATGTAATGCGTAATAAAGTGTGTGTTTGTGTGTTTTATAAAAAGATTCAAGAATATAAACAATGAACACAAGTCATGTGGCTTAACCGGAGTCATTTTCGGAGCCAAATTCTTATAATACTCGGAATGGAAAGTAAGCTACTATTATAAAGTATTGAGATAGAATGTCCACATTTGTCCAAAAACATTTAAACATTAACCTGCACAACGACACCAAGAGGAAGTATTTTGAGCATGTTTTCATTCGACGGTTCTGCTATGGGTTCATTTCTATGCTGTTCGAGTGAATGCCGGTTGTCGGTGAAGCTTTATTTGATTCGTTATCCGGTTTTGCATTATTTCACTTGTGCAATTCAAATGGATGCACTTATTTTTTGTGTGGTTTTCGTTTGTATAGTTCTCGTATGGATTCTATGATATTGGCTCTCTTGCTGTAATGGGTACTTGCATGTGTTTCTTCTTTTCACGCTAGTGTGTCGGGGCTGTGTATTATTGAGCTTTCTTTGTATCTTTGATGCGCAGTACACATTTTGGTATTGGTTGATACTATTGACATTATTTTGATCTACATTTGCTTGTTTATTGTTACATTTCGGTTCTCCCTTGCATAGTGTAGTTATTATACTCTTGCTAATATGTGTGTGTGTTGTGTTGTGAGGGTTTTTATGTCCGCATTGGTTTCTGGTTCATGTTTCCCCCCATTCAGAGTTAGTAGGTTTTCATTCATTATTTTAGAAAAATATATATATCACATGTATCCGCTTTAAATATTGTTTGTTCTACTATTTACCTCACTTTTTTTCTTTTATTATTATTTAGATCGGCTCAAGTCGGGTTTTCCTTCGTTTGCATTCGTCCCCTTTGTTTTTCGTAACAAATCAATATTTTACTAAACTATTCCCACAACACAGTGCCACATTTTGCTGCTTCAAATTTTGATTTTAAAATAGAAAAGAAATAATACCATTCCTCGAAATGATGCTAACGTTTTGATATTCTGCATTTTACATGCGCTTCAGATATCCCCCTTTTTTACATTCTTATCCAGCCCAACCGAACGAAACGAGTAATAAAGCCAACATTTCAACTAGAGTTTCATCTTCAACTTTACAGATCAAAATATTTTGTGCGTTTCAAATGCAAATTGGGAGCAAGTTTTCTAAACAAAAACTTATAAGTGGCCAAAACTCACACACACGCAACGCGAAATGAGAGGAACTTCGTACTAATTAATTGCCCATGGGAGATTGGAAGTATAATTCTCTCCACAGAGCATGGAATCGTTCTTAAGATCGCTCCCTTCGTATTTTATGTAAGTGACATGTACATGATTCGTGCAAAGTAAATAAATCTTCCTAAAACGTGCATACACACACACGTAGCATACACTCGGTTTGCTTTACTTCTTCCTCGCCCTAACAATTCAGAAAAATTTTGCTAACTTTCTTGCACCACTTCTACCTCAATACCGACTCACATTCAATCCCTATTTTGCTCATCCGCCACGTGGCGGATTTTCCCGTTGGCATCGACAATATAAATACTCTGTATTTTCTCATCCGCAAACCGTATTTCCACGACTTCCGTTTTTAAAGGAGCTTTTTTCATACTATTTTTCTCTTGTTAAGCTACAAGTGATACTTTTGACCGGTTTTTTAATGTCCTTTTAATTTCTTCTATGTTTCCACTTTTTTCGGTGAGTGTGTTTGTTTCATACATTGTTTCGCTTTGCTTAACACCTTTGCTACCGTTGTCTTTTTACAAACCCATTCCCATTTTCTGTTATTGTATGTTTTCATTACGCTTTTCTCATACGTTTTTATTGCTGGACCCAGAGATGAATAACGTGTTCTGTGTGTAAATGTAGTTTTATATCTGTTCCGTTTGTTAAGGTTTTTCATGATTTCAGACTGAATGCCGCACTTTTGACGCATTGTCATACCTACAAGACTTGCGAAACATGCAATATTTTGCATACATTTCATTCATTTGATTTTCATTTGATCCCCTGCGCGGACTGACATCAACCGAACATATCTAACGACAACCCAAAATGGTGCTATAGTCTAATCCACTTTGTTTTGCACACACTTTTTAACCCTCAACTACAATCTTATACCATAGATGGCCTTTATATTCCGCTTAAAAAGATATATTCGATACAGTCTGAGAAAAGAAGGAAAAACAAATGCGAACCATGATAACAGCCAGGCAAAAGTCACTCTTCTCTTTGCAAATGGAAAACATAGATATAAAAATGCCAAATCTGTAAAACGTTAAATGTGACAACCAATCATCATCAGTGTATTATCTTTGTCTACTGCTTTCGACGAGAGGAAAAAGTATGAGAGGGTATAAAAAGCTATAGTTCCTCTTGTTACTCAACTATCTGGCTTTTACTATCACGGTAGCTTTATAGTCCTTTTGTAAAAATGTAATTTTCTTCAACAAGCACCAAGTACAAAAAAGGAGAAAATTACATTAAATTAATTTTTAAATCCATACATGGAAAGGGAAACTTTTTTGCGTTGCATTCATTCGCTTATCGCTTCACAATATTTTGAAATCTATTCGACATCTGCAATGTGTGACAATCATTGTAGTACGGAAACGTTAAAGTTTGTTTGGAAGTTACAATTGATACCAAAATAAGGAACTAGGTGGCGATACCTTCGTCCCCCGTAGCACTATCGTTAGATTTGTTTCACGCCCTTTACTATCCATCCGTCATGCTTTTCCGTTGGATGAAACTCTTTGGAAGGAGCATGTGTGAAATGAAATCTTCAAGCAAATCGACAGCAACGATTGGAAGAAAGGGAAGAAACCGAATGCCGAAATTGAAACTAATCACACGTTTACGACGTAGTCCAACAGTAGCGGTACTGTGGATTGCACCGACGATACTGGCGTCTGGATGTTTGCGATTTGTTACGGTGGTGGTCTCGTGTTTGGCGTCGATCTTGTCAAACCTTATTATTAGCATACGGGCGTCTCGGTGGTTCGTACATTCCCCGGTCCGGATAAGCTTCCGCGTATAGCTCTGCATTGCTCATCCGGCTATAGTTCTGAGTTGGTGGTGCTGTAAAACATTACCGTAGAGAAAAAAATGTGAGAAATAAATATGTTTGGTAATCATTTTTGTGTGAAAACTAATTGTTATGTTACTGTTATGTTTTGTTATAAAATAATCGACTAATGTACGAGTACGTGTAATTGATTGACACTGAAAGATATGTTCTGTCTATAAGGATCAATATGGATGTGATAGGGTGTAAGGGTGATATGTTTAAACCCAAGCGTAACAATGCTACATAAAGGGTAGCGCGATGGTTGAGCTTGTGATGAAAAGAAAAACTTACAATAACAAAAAAAAAATAATAATATGCTTACTGTTACTTTAAATTGGCCTGCGATTGACGAAGTGTCCTTGATTTTATGACAAAAAAAAATCAATAAAGAACAGGAACGATGCGACAGGATATTACTTTGTTTCTATTAATGGATAACGAAGATAGCTGGAGAAACACAACTGAAACTGAACAGAAATTGCGAGATTTTGGCTTCATGCTGCGAATTGTACTTTTTTGCACTAAATGGAAAAGGACACTCTAACGCACCAAGGTGCCAAGGTTCGATTTGCATGTCCTTTCGTCGCTTTAGTTAAGCGCAATCTGTTCACTCTACTTCTTGTACACCACTGTGGCACTCGTCTGATTGGCTCGAACCCCTTCACGGGGATTGGAATTCGCTTTGCGGGAATGTTGCTGCTTACTGTTGTGATGGCCTACGAAACAAAAAATGAAACCAAAACATACGAAATCATAAAAACAAAACTCATAAAAGCAACAAAGATCAAAGATAGAAGATTATGAAATTGAATTGAATTGTGCATTAAAGAAAAAATGTTGATTTGAACTTGAACGAAAACGGGTAAGAGCATGAAGTCGCCAAGAAAACAGAATCAAACTATACTGAGATAGCAAAGTAAAATACTAGATTGGGTCAAACAGAGAGAACACACCTTTCGGTGGGTAGTATTGTTGGCCACGACCTTCGCCATACCCATGTGCTGGCGGACGTGAACTATTTGACGGACGGCTATTGCCGGAGGACGAAGAGTTATGGCCTGCAGGGACACTGCCATTGCGCGTATCACCATGGCCGTCACCGCGCGTCCGGCTTCCACCACCACGTCCACCTCCGTTTCGTTCCCCGCCACCTCGTCCACCACCACCGCCCCCCCTGTCTCCCGCACTTCGGGAACGTTCGTTACGTGGGACGGGGACACTGCGCGGTCCTGCTCCGTTGTGATGGTGACGGCGCTGAAAACAAGAACAAAACCACCGGTTATAAATGGAAATTCTTATTTTTTCAACGGAACACACAACCGGATACGTACCATCATACGAAGCGTGTTCATTGGACGACGCAGCGTGTCCGAAATTCGATAGGCGGCCGCTTTCTTCGGATTGGAGCTGGGTGTATGTACTGCACAGCACTTGATAAAGATACCCATCATGATGATGAAGCAAATGCCGCCGATACAAACCAAATACCATCGCTCCGTCGCCCATTCGGCCACCGTTTGGAGCGTTTTCTTGTTGAATAACAGATTCTTCAGCCGCACCAGTGCACCTTCGGCATCAACTGCACGGCATTTCAGAAACACATCACAGTAACCCTGGAAATGAATTGGTTAGCATCGCAAATACATGGTTGCTGCTAAACGGGGCATTGTTGCCTTGACCGTGTCATCTTACTTGGAAGTTATCGCATGGTGAACCGGGTCGGAGACTGTAACCACCGTCCGGCAGGCCGTACTCGCGAGCGAATTCACTCGTACTCCGGCACGTATTGGTATCGTTGCCGTTTTGACAGGCCAGCTCACACAGTTTGCGTTTGTCAATGTTCGGAATGATGTTCGACGTTAGGAAACACTCCGTCATATTCCACAACAGACAAATCGATCCGGAACATTCACCCTTAATGCACAGTTGCGTACCTGGAATACAAAAGTGTGGCCCCAACCAGTCATTAGCAAGGACGATTACCCATACAGCACACACAACACAAAACCCTTACCGTTGTTACACTTCGTCTTGTCATCGCGTGGCTTCGGTTCCGGACATTCCGGAGTCGTACCGTTGCAAGTCGAACCCCACGAACATTCCGTCTCCTCCTTGCATGTCACCTTCGCATCCGATGGGATGAAGCGACAGGTATTGCTATCGCAACACGGTCCCTGCGATGGACTGCACTGTGTTCGGGCCCGCCGTCCACAACTTTGGGCCGTCGCATTCTCGATCTTCATCGCGTCGGTCATCTCGCGCGGATAGCAGCACTTGTCCATGCACTCCTCCTCGTTGAAACCACAGTCACACTCCTCGCCAATCTCGACAATTTTGTTGCCGCAGAATGCACCCTCCGAGGCTTGGAAACAGTTGCGCTTCTTGTTTTCGTCGATCGCGTCTAGCACGTTCGAAATGTTTCGCACCGAGCACGGCGAAAATTTACCATTGTTTAACCGGATTCCACTCGTGGCACTTGCAAACATTATGTAATTGCCATTGTTACCACCCGGGCGACATTCGGCCGGATAATCATGCTAGAAAAGACAAAGGCAGAAAAAGAAGTTTACATTAGAATTTGCAAGTATCCGCTACAAGCCATCTCAAGTTACACATACCGGTGAACCGAAGTTGTGTCCAATTTCGTGAGCAAGCGTCAGTTGTGACACCTTCGGAGGAACACGCGTGTTGTAGTTTACGAACGTAATGATGCCGGTATTGAGTGAACGCTTGGTGCTCTGGTACAGACCACCAACCGTTTCGGTATAGGTCTTGTACTTTTCGCAAATGCCGCCTGACGCACCGGAAGCCGACGCAACCCAGGCCAATCCAAGCGTACCTCCGGTGAAATCTCTGCACGATGATGAAATGCAAGCCAACCGTAATATACATTAAATTCTATTTCCAGTGCAATGTCTTCATCCACAGCTTCACTTTTCTGACTCTAGATATTCGCTCGCGACTTACCTGTAGGTAAACACGTACGCCAAACAGAACGCCTCATGGTTGCCGAGCGAGTGTAGGTTGAGAAAATTGGAAACGTCGATGTTTTCCAGACACAGTGGGTTCGTATCTTCATGATGGTTTTCACCACACGATGAATCGTCGTCTATCTTCAAACGTTGGACCTGTAAATGAGGAAAATTGGGCGACCCAGTTTGTTAGCACCGATACATGCCGAAAGCTTGCCCGCGATGGAACACTCACCTCAAACCGGATGTTCCGATGTTCTACCCGACCATCAAACTTAGTATTGCGGTAGATGTAGTTTACGGCAGTGATGTGATGTATGATCAGCGACAGGATCTCTTCGCGCGTTTTCTCCTCTAGCTCGGTACGCCGCGCTCTGTGCAGATGCTGCGGAAGGGGAGGAGATCAAGTATACTTAAATTGCAGTTCTCGGCAGCACAAACGCTTCATAGCTGTACAGTTCCTGCCTCTATTAATTTTCTTCATCGTCAATTCTAACCAAACTGCGTAGAAAGAGTCACAAATATCGATCGATTTTCAAACCCGAAAGACCACCAAACGTATCGTACGTCCTGACAGTGGTGTGATTGGCACCTTCGAGCTAAACTTGGCTAATTAGTCTTCCAGAGTGTGTATGTCCAGCCTAAAGTGATCCCGTGTCACAGCAGGAGATCCGCTTGGATTTAACCATGGCGTGATTTATGGTTTGTCTATTTCAGTGTTGTCAAAGCTGAAGCTGTTAACGAATTATCAACGATAAAAGTACGTTTTCACACTAGAAGCACAGATTGTGTTTTGCTAGCAAATGAAGGCTGTTAACGTCTTAGTCATTGTAGGTCTCCAGGGACATCTGATATTCTATTTTTTGATAAAGCGTCACACCTAAACCTGATACAAGAAATTATAATTCTCATCAAAATATTATAAAACTAATTTTTATGGTACTTATTCTTATACAAACACAATTAGATTTTCCTTATATTATCTATTCCATACGTTTCGTATGATCATAGGTTTGACATCACTGATTCAGTGCCCTTTCTAAAGCAGGCGCTTGGATCGTTAAGCGTTTCGGTTGCAGTTTGTCATTGTTGAAAACCTTCTTCTGCCCGTCTATCTAACGTTGCCCGTGGTCTTTACTGATAATGAACAGAAGGCACACACAGAAGCCTTTTCTTCATTAAAGCTGATAAACAAGAGTACGATAGAGTTGTCGGAAAGAGAGAATTGTTTTGTGATCGTTCCGCACCATACAATAGATTGGACAGGCTGTGCATACATGCACGAAAACCTTTCTGTAAAGGCAGCTTTGCGTTGCAACTGCTGCATAACCGACCCAGAAAGAAGCCCCCCTTAAAGTCTGTCTACGCCGAAGTAAGTTATGGCGGCAATCAGTAATGCATTGCATTCAAGGTAGACACAGATGGGCCAACAGCTCTTCCCCTTTGTGTACTGTGGTCAGCACATGCGGTAAACAAGCGATGGTGAAGCTATGGAAGCGAAGCGGATGTTGGATTGGCCCAAGATATACGTCCAACCAGCCAGCAATTGTCGACCTTCCTCTCTTACATTGCAAAAGATTCCTTCCGCTTGCGGTCGGTAAACGACAATGAGAAGTGACACGTTCAGTGGAGTGTGTAGCCGCCCAGGCCAGTTGCCAGCGTACCACCATTCGGGACACATGGCGTGAGGTGGGGCTTTTTACGTGCGGTGCCCTAGTTGTGGTTCTTTCCACACTACTTGCCACAGGACGATGAAAAGGTGTGGTTTTTATTCGCTCTTGCCAAAAGGTCGCACGGATCCTGGTAGAAACACGCCATCATCGGCTCTTTGATGATGTGACTTTCGGGAGGAAAACCGAACAGTAATGAAACTGTTGATTACTGAGATAGATGCTAGCCCACAATGTCAGGTTAGGACTTTTATTCGCAATGCACTACCTTTTTGACGCTATGGCTGAAAGAAATAACACCAGGACTGTGGACCTCTTCACCATACTTTCGAGATGTAATTTGATAAACAGCTTAGACAAAGTGTCACTTTAGTAGAAGTCAATATCTGTAAAACAAATACTCACACTAACGATGCTGTCACGTATGTGACTCCACAGCAATGGATCAGTCTGAATGTACAGCGAGCAAGTGTTGCGATAGTCTTCCTTCGGTCGGGCCGCTCGCCGGACCCGCTCGTGTGCTTTCCAGTGCCATTCCGAGTCGGTTGCGCTTTCGCCCGCGGCTCGCCAATTGGCTGCCTTTGAGTATTTTTCGTACGGATACTTAAACTCGTACCCAGTTTCGATGGGAATTTCGTTACCGCCGATATCGGGTCGCGTGTCCTTATCGAACGATGCCGACCGTCGCTTAGCTTTGGCATTTGATTTATGCTTGTTCTGAGCTGCTAAAGGTTCTTGTTGCTGTTGTTGGCTGGAACTGCTTACGTTATGTTGCTGTCGCTGTTGCTTATCTTCCTGCACCGTTTCCTCGTCTTGTTGTGTCTGTTCCTCCTCTTCGTCATCGGGTTCATCCTCATCAACAGCCGAATTCTGGACTCGATCCATCCACTCCGAAACCTCATCGTGCACACCACATCCGGACGGATGTCCTGCAAAAGAAGAAAACGCATGAAATCAAGCAATAACTTACAATGTTACATCGTCCCCAGTGTCAGCACGTTTGGGTAATTTGAACTTAAAAATGTAGAATGTTACGGCACTCCCAGCAAAACGTACCATCCTAATCGTAATTACGTAACAATCCCCCCGAGCACTACGTATCGATCCATTTCGTTAATGTATGTTTAATTGGATTTATATTTCAAACGATTACATTTTGACGTAACACGCCTGATGTTGGTAGTGACCCTTACAGCGTATGACGGCAAAGTAAAGTTTTCGTCACCAGCCACATCACATCACTGCACCTCCACCAACCCGGTTGGGTCAATTCGGCAACAAACCAGCAGATCTTCATCATGATGGATCCTGGAGTTTGACGCAACTCATTTACTTCCTGACACCCGCATTAAAATCTCGAAATTAGTTATTGGTCTACCCGGCATACGGAGCATTAAATTTCTTTCATCCCTTTACCGCTATTTGCACAGGCACGATGCAGGAAGTTCTCCGTGATGGAAAATTAGTTTCCTTTATCGGTAATCTTCTTTCCCCGAACGATGGAGCTCATATCCCAATTGGAATCATGATGGGTACTAACACACACGCACCGTCATCATGCTAAGTGATGGACATTTGAGAGGCAACATATTCACTTTAAGAGAATGAATGAAACAACCAAGAAGTCTAACTATAATTTGGTTTTGAATGAGTAGGATAACTTCCGGACGTTTGACCAAAGTTTTTACCATGGCGAAACAAACCTTTATCGCCAATATTTTGTATTTTTCCCTTTCTTCCATCAATGGTAAATGATTCATGACTGCGTCGTACGAGGAGCTTTTGTGCGTAATCACCATAGTTAATTGCCGGACCACAGGCACACATACACTAAGTCAATGCTCTGCCAAACCAGCATCGAACCTTCCAATAACGACAGTTGATTGATTTTGTGAAGTATTTCACCGGTTGCTCTATTCTGTTCGGACAGCTAGGAGAAGCGGCCGCCCAACACGTTCACCTTAACATCACTCAGAAGCTACCGTTGGTCAGAGTTGGAGTGTTGCTTTATTTCCCAGTCCGCGTGGCCCAATTCGCTTTCGCTGCTACATCACTTGCTGCCTTGATGCCACTTTCATTCCACGGGAAAAACTTTCTCCGTGCATGCGGGGCAGAGGGATTGCGTGCTTTGGAGGTCAGCAAACACGTATACGGCTCCCTTGAATTCGCACGCCCGAAATTGAGTCGATTGATTGACGGTTCGACTGGTATCGTGCAACTGCTGACAGCTGTTGACCCTATTTTCGGCTGCGTTATGCTGAGTTCGAACTCAAAAAAACATCTCGGTACGGATTTAGTCGAAAGGGATTTTTTTTGTTTTGTAAGTTTAGATGATTTAACAAATGGATATTTTCAAAAACACATAAAAAATTGAAAAATTCGCTGAAATCATTTTTTATACATCTCGTCTTCGACAAAGAAAATTTCAAATAATATAAGGCATTTTCATATAAAACGTAAAAAGTCCTTGTCCAAGGGAACACAACATGTAAAGCAATATTTCTTCATGTTAGTCCAAGGATTTCCCAACCTTTAACCCTTATCCATTCAATTAAGTCTCAGTTCAGTGCAGAAAGCAATGTTGCTTACTTGTCAGTTACGTCATTGCATCTAGCGTATCATATCGTGTGCAAATAATTCCACCCGCGTGCGCTTGGCAAAACTTATAAAATAACTTCTGTGCAACACATTAAGCATTCCCCAAAAGCCTCCCAGTTCGGTCGGAAAACAAGAAGTTATGCGGGAAAAACTGGTGTTTGTTTTTTGAATCAGTATTTTTAACAGCGAACCCCGTTAAAAAGACAACGAAACAATGGACCAAATAATTCTATGTGTGTATCATCTGAAGCATAAATGCTATCCTCTCTCGAATGGCTAAATATCTCCTACCTTTCCTCCGGTGCCGGTAAGGATCATCCACGTGCTGTTCCTTGTAGATCACCGAATGGAACGGTGGCTCATCGTCACCGATGTGATGCAATGGATGCGTATCCGGATTGGACGATTCGCGAAAGTAATGCTTCGCCCGTTCCACATAGTACTCGTCTTCCGAGGTGATTACCTTCCCCTCGAACACGCCATCGAATATCGAACCGAATACGTAGCTACCCGGATCGTCGATCACCTCGCCATGATAGATGTGGGACGAGTCAACCTGCGCCGGTCCCTTGTCGGTGTGTATCTGCAATATGAAAAACAAACACATTAATGACTGATACTTAGACGGAATCTATACCTTTTTCGTTGTTGTAAAACTCACCTCTAACTTATCACTTATTGTGCTGAGATCGCGTTTAAGTCTAATGTTAAAATCTCGATCGTGTGCGGTAAAGCTAAGACGTACGTAATGATCTTTGGTGACCGATCGTTTTGCCCGGCTGTGACTAGCATGCAGATGCTCATGATCGTAGCTTAACTTTTCGTAGTGCGATATGTACTCGTTGAGGGGTCGGGCTGTGGAAAAAAGGGCAGAAAAAAGACAAACCATTAGAAACCAATAAAACAGAGTCCTGAAATAGCATTAAACAGATAGCTAGATAGCATTAAATAGATTGTTAGAAAGTCTTGTGCGGGCAATTAATTGTCCTTGAAAATGTCAAAAAAATGTGCTTTTATATTGGCTTTTCAAGAGATAAGCAGTTAAGTAAACCATCTTTATGAATGACACCAACGCAATGCGTCGTGCTTCCCTTATCTTCTAAATATGATTGCATTAAGGTTGCGCACTCCAAAGAGGATACTGAAAGTGCAATAATCCATGAAATGTAATGATCCCGACTCGAGGTAGATTCGCGTGGGAAATGTTTTCCTTTTCACCCTCGGTGGTATGGGGTATCTCTTTCTAAAATGCAACGTAATACCCAGTGAGCATTGGTACAGGCGACTGACCAAGAGAACTGATACCGGAAACTGTGTTATTTTCCGCCAGATTGCTTGACATTCTGAAGCGCACAAATGGAGACAAACGGAAACATTGGAATATGGGACGGAAATGTGGCAAAAAAAAACAGAGAAACGAACGAAACGAGAATCATGATTACACTGGATTCACTCTACAGCAAAAGCCCCAGGAACTGAACCATTCCACGCTAAAGAGTGCATGTTTGCTTCACGGTTGTCAATCGCAACAGAAAAATGGCTCCGGATGTTGATAGCGTGCGCCGTGCGGGTGTGGACTCCCGGGCGACATGGATGGGTTGAGCAGCCGACTGCTCCGGTGGGAGTTGTAGTAAATGTCACCGTTACAGGGATTGAAGCAGCCGAATGGCAAGTGGTAATAATATTGTGGCACGCCCTGCACGCCGGAAACATACCGTGGAAGCAGAAATACGTAATGCTCCAAGCATCGAATAGAGAGCCCTCGGGCTGCACTAGACAAACGGCATCGAATCGGAAAAGGGATGTCATTGCACGAAAGGTGCAAGGATGCACCGGTGGGGTGAGATTGCAACAGACTTGAGTGACGGTAAGCTACCGCGCCCCGTAAGGACAAGACATATCATTGCCTTCGACCAACTTTACAACACGCAAACAGGAAAACGGAACTCGACCCACACGACCGGACGTTTTGCATATCATGGTATCGGGACGGTTTTTTTTTCTACCCTGTCCCCCTTTTTTATGCTTTTCAATGTGCTCTACGAATCTCCCATTGTATCCTCCATCGAATGCTCTATCAATCGAACGTCGCTAGCATCCTTTTGCAGCTTAAAGAAATTTGCCGGAAACAAAAAAAAAAAAGAATCAAGCATTGCAATTGAAATCATGCAGCTTACAAAAAGCAATACAATTATGTGAGGAATGGATATATGAAAATGCAATTTTCCCAGAAAATCTCAACCGAACCAATCAGTTTTTACCTCCCCCAAGGGATATCAAATCGAGGCAAGTCCCGGGCGTTACAGTTCCAGCTTGTAACGAGGGTTAATGTAAATTGATTGCGCCCCGAGTACATGCGGAAGTCCGGCTCGTTTACCTTTCGCCTGATCAGCCGTGCAATCGATCCTTCTGCCCCGGTGCCAACGGCAAACAGAAAAAAGGAGTTATTGAACGCGAAAAAGGTGCTTTTCAAACACTAATATAGTTCATTACGAAGACGAAGGAAGGTTCATTTCACTCTGCTAGGAGAATGTAGCATTTTGAGTTTTGGGACCCGGGCACGGTCGTCGCATGTGCCGGTTGAGCTGCCAACTTTGAAGCTGAAGCAGAAAGGTTACTTTGTAGCTGTCCAGTAAATGCAGTTGGGATCGTGTTTCGAGCAAATAAAATGGACTTTTTTTTGTTTTGGTTTTGCTTTTTGATGCAACAATGTAGTACGATTTTTCCTTACGCTCAGTGTTTCTACCATTCGTAGCCGTATGCAACCCGCATCGCAAATTACCACGCTGCCGGAGTGTGCAAGGGTAAATTCTATTTGCCATTTTTATTACTATTTGATGGACACTAATGCACCGGGCATTACGGTGCGGCTTTGGGTTTTTGCTTAGATATCCACGCCGCTATTGAGCGGGGAGCGGAGTCATGGAGGCACACATTGGACGAAGACATATGTGAAACCGACCGAAAGGTTCTTAACGCCGGGACATGATTACATATATGTCCAATGTTGGATCTATCGTATCGAAGTCGAGGTCGGCTGCTGCTAGGCCATAAATGGGGGTCCTACCCTTGTTAGGTCATGAGTGAAACACATTTATTTTGTCCCCACTACTAATAACGACCATGTTTAACAGCCAATTCAACAGAAGGGTCTAGTATACATCTAGTATACATACACCGAGGCGACACGGTGGTGTATTGGTAGCGGCACCAGTCATCGACAGGACAGGACCGGCCCAAAATCCCATCCGGGACTAGCTCCCGTACGCATGCCTTTGTGACTATATCCACCCAAAAGTAAAAAAATAATACTTTCTATTATTTAAAAAAAAATGAGAGGAATAATGATACAACACGAAATATACTAAACAAACAGGGAAAAAAATAAATGCTCCTAAAATGTTTGTCATTTTAACGATAAAATAAATAATAAAAACAGTAATTCCCAAAACACAATATTATATCCTATTCCACTTGACGAATGGGCGTCAATCATAAATAAGACAAATAAACAAATAAATAGTAAATAAAAAATACTCCAATATGGAAACACTTGCTGAAGAAGAGCTGTCACAATTTATGATTTATATTCCATAGCAATAAAAGCTAATTAGAACATTTGTCGTGTTGATTGTTTTCCCTGTTTAATTAACCCGATAACGCGATAACATTGTGTTTTAATGATCTCTGTTGTCTTTCCGAGCGAATGTTATATGGCCACGGGCCCTAACGATATTGGATACATTGCGTCACATCTAGCCTGTGCTCATTAAATCTGCCTAGAACCTTACAATGGTAACCGAAGGGGAAGTGTGTCTTCATTTTCCAGACAGCACAAAAGCGTCAGTCTTTTTCACGGAGTCTTCTACCGGGAAAAAAAGGTGTCGTGCAGAATGAATGTCGTCTGCAGGTTCGTAAGCAATTTTTCACTTTCTCATCATCGCCGACAGGACAGAGTCCATAGACAAAGGACAGCGAGAGTATGCTGGAGCATGATAAAGAGACAGCTGATTATGTTGCGGAAGGTTCGATAGGACAAAAAAAACATACTGCCCAGAAGGGTCCGGATGTAGGATGGATTGATGGGACGAGACAGCCGCGCCCGCACTGATGAGAATGCGTCAAACAGCGTGGAATTACTCCCAAGTGGCTCTTTGGGCGGATGGAAGCCAGCCATGGGGCTGGATAAATCAACCTAGACTGAAGCGTGTCGCTGTTTCTTATGCTGCACTATTTGTGTCTGTCAAACATTAACTACCAACCCGCGGCGGAAGTAGTTTGTTACACCAAACTTTCTATGTGTTATCTGCCGACTTGTCTGCCGATAAAACGGCAAACACATATCTACGCATTTATATACTCTCCCTGTGGACTGTATGCATAAGATCGACCATGGTGTTTAAGGTTGATTTTCACCATTTTAAAATATAGACCAACTTTATTACCGATTAGCTTAGAACATACACCTTTTGCAACTTCAGCAGTTGTTGCAGCGCCGTTCAATTACTGATGCAATATGGCTTTGTACGATGGCAACGAAGATAAAGCAAAAAAAATCTCACGCTAATCATGATTTTTAAGGTAATCAAAATTGCCCTTAACTATACCTAATACAATTACCTTCATTACAGCCACAAACAATAAGTATGATAATCATAAATGATACCATAACTGCAGCAAAAGAAAACGATCTCACAACTTTTCGCACTCGCAACTAAGCACCTATCGCGTAAGTGCCGTATCTAATACGATATTAAGAAGCGAAGCGTGCTCCATCTCAACCTTCCACCATAGGCGTGTGTGCTTATTGCGCACGCATGGAGATGTGCGTTGCGTTTAACAGCAACGATCGCATCGCGATTGCACAATATCCCACTTTGGCATCTTCATGGCCATGGCGTTCATCTCGCAGCGCCAGACACCCCCGTGTGGCCATGTAGCGTGCAAAGTTAGAGTTTTCTTTATTGCCTCAGAACATGCCAATTTCATAAGCAAGATGCAACCAGCTTATTGGATGCCACAGTTATGATACGTATAATCCGATTTAACGGACAACGAAAGCTTTTAAAAATGCTTTACTGGTAAAATTGTTCCTGTGTTCAATACAAATTATGTTCAGCGCTTGGAAATAGGAAAAGTTTTCTTTTATTCTTTGTTTCAACTAGAAGATGAATTATTGATAAATTTAATCATTGATAATTTTAATTTTTTTAAACTATTAGCATCATCTATTCATATTCATCAGCATATTAATCTACAATTGATCAACACATCCGCAAGTAAAAACCATTCCAACTCAAAAGCACACGTCTAAAACTGTATTCTTGAGAAGAATAAAATGATAATAAAAGAATAAATGAATAGAATGAATAAATAAAAGAATTTATTTGTCAGTCAGTCTAACGTTTCGCTCATTCGAAGTTTCAGTTCTGTTTTCCAAGCTCAAAACAAATGTAGAAATAAAAACCGTAGCGAAAAACTGCATCGAAATAATACACCTCGTCCTCGTTGCAATGTCCTCATAAACGCTTTACTGCAGCTGTGACAAGTTGCGGCACAACCCAAAGGATCACTCCACTGTAATTCATTTTCACATTTCGCTGCAAAAGAACAGAGCCCACCGAGCGAGGGGAATGCTTCTGCACAGCCATGTTCGGCAATGTCGTGCAAAGTGTAATTGCACTTTTTTTTTGCCCTGAGTGCATTCGCAGTCCACCTCCCTTGGGTCCCCTAGCGTCCATCACACTCCCTGCTGCTGTAAGTAACTTTTTCATTCACAACTTCGACAGGTAGGTCTCCAGCGAACGAACGGGCGTTATTCACAGGTTCATTTCAATGCCCTTACTTTGCGCTACAGTGTACAGCTGCACCATCTTGCGTAACACGATGCTTTGTTTTGTGTCTCACCGCTCCACTACGGTGCAGCGCATCTCGACCAAAGCAAATGCAGCACCAAACTGCAGCAAGATGATGCATTTTTACCTTTCAGTGTTGATGACTTTTTCATTGTTGAACTGGTTCTTATCATCTGTACATAAACCCTAACAAATGTACAACACGGACACGCGGAACGGAGCCGAGGTGAGGCGCTCCAACACGGAACCGGACGGGAAATATCAGGGTCAGTGTGTCACATAACAGGGCGCCGCATCTCGTGTGCAAACGTCTGTGCAGGTGTTGGACTTATCGCCCTGTGACCTTTTACAATTTCCTTTCATTAGAATGTGCAACGGGCTGTAAACATTTCCTTGACCCATTTCCCGTCGACCCACTCGGGCAGATTGCAGCCCGGGTCTTCCGAGGGCCCCGCGTCGTTGAAGTGGAGGTTGGAATATCATCGAACCCAACCGGGTGGGCTAGCAACCGAAAAACAAACAACCGTAATCACCGAAACTATTTATTCGGCAAATTGTTTTCCAAACTGCAACCCAACCCACGTTATCAGCGACTGGATGAGTACACAACTGCCTCGACTATTCTCCACCCCCATGCATACATAATGCATTCTCATCGCCGGCGAATGTTCCACAACATATGGAGCAATGACAACATAGTTTAAAGAGTTTTTGTTTTTTTATGGTTCGGGCTTTTTTTTGTCTGTGTTGCCTGATGCTGATCCCTAAAAAGAGCACAAACTGCACAACAGCCACCGGATCGGTGTACAAACCCCTTGCTAGTGCATATTACACGCGCGAATGCGAACTCATGCAACTTTATCTCGGTCAAAGGGCACGATAGTCCCAGATAGCTCGTGTCCCACCGGAAGGTAGGAAAAAGTTTTAATGAAATTATACGAATTTAAAAATTCACACACTTTCGTCCAGTGCTCTCGGGAGGCCGCTAGTGTTCAACTTTCGCTCTGTAGCAGGTTCCTCCTACTCGTTCATGTCGAAAACTAGACACACAATTGTGCTGTAGTTCTGTCCCGACTTTTATGGCATCAGTAAAATAGCAAAAAAAAAACAATAATAATTAAGAATACTTTTGGTTGGTTGGTTGGTTTCATTATTCTGTGATACTGGGAATTAAGAACGTTTTTTTGCCTAAGGATTGTAGCTACTTACTTTGAAAAAATCATCTTAAAAAGAGATTCTAAGACTAAAAAGTCTGCAAAGAGTTGAGAATTGGCATTTAAATGCTATATTATACATTTTTTATCTTTTCAAAGTTCAGAGCATAAAACATGTGCATATAGTCAAAGCCGTTTTCCAGTTTTCAAAGTAAAAGGAAAGAAAATTACCAGTGCGGAAGGATTAACATGTTTCACTGTTAGGTTTCTCCCGATCGATAACAGAAGAAAACAACGCTAAACCCTCCCTTCGTAACATACATGTTCAAGGGCTATAAGAAGGATTAAAGTATTTTTCCACCAGCGTACATGTTTTCCCCACCCACCCTGTAGAATAACACCGCGCATTGCATAATACATTTATCAACAAATTTGCGATTGTGCGAATATTTGCCTATGCGGATTGTTGTTTGCATTGTTGGAGGAATTCAGCTTCTTCTTTAACTTTAACGTGACTTTATTTTCACGGCAGCAACTTAATCGAAGTTTTTGTATATTGAGAGTTTAACACAGGGTCTTGTGACCCTGTCTTGTGATAAACTCGCATCACTACCACTAATCCATCAGGGAAGGTAATTGCAAAGCACTATATAGGCCATTTAAGCTGACTTTAAAATTATACACAAAAATTTTTGCAAGCCATTGAAGAAAATTAGATGAAAAACAGGACATGAAAGGAGTATCGATATATTTACAATAACATTATCAATTAAATCGATATTTTTAAACTATTATTCTTACACATATCAGAATTATTCTTTTTTACATTGACAGGAACTTCTCTGGTCAACTTCAATGTCGTACTGGTCAAGTGCAGTTTGGATGAAATTTTCAATTCAATGCCTTCGAAGCCGTGAGCCGCTAGCAAAGTGCGTCTACATGGAAAGTAATGTTGCCTTGGGCCACGGAAAAGGTCACGGTTCGTAAGTGAATTTAATTACTAAACGCAATAAGTTGCGCTGCTACCGTTACTGCAACTGTACTGCCGCTGCTTTTGTGTGCAACCGTGCACACGACGCCCTCACACGCGCGCGCGCGCGCTCTCACACACGAACGAATGTCATTAGCGTGAGCATTAGAATAATTGTTCCCCGGACCCGGACCCCCGGAGTGTACGGCAGAATCGCATTCTCTTATCATGAAGAAACGTTCGTGTGCACACAGATTCTTCTTACGGCCGGTCAAGCGTTGCACGCTGCTGTCTTCAGGGGAATTATGAAGAGTGCATTACTGCCGGCACAACCCCTTTGCATATT
Source organism: Anopheles marshallii (assembly GCF_943734725.1). Taxonomy (NCBI): domain Eukaryota; kingdom Metazoa; phylum Arthropoda; class Insecta; order Diptera; family Culicidae; genus Anopheles; species Anopheles marshallii. The sequence continues at coordinate 27,842,598 of NC_071327.1, read as the reverse complement.
GTTCGCAGGGCCCTGAATGCAATCTCTGATAACAGAAGTGCAATAGTTAACAAGTGCGCCGTTGTTGTCTCAAGTTAATGCTGTGAACCGAGAGTGCACGTTTTGGAGCGCCTGCACGACCACTGCCACTGCTGCATGTGCTGCCGATGGTTGCTGAATTTTTGGAATGCGAAAGTTTCCTCTAGACTCTTTGTCATTCTCCACCGACAAGTTGTTGTGCTTTGAAGCGATTTCGACACTTTGGGAAATCTAGCAATACGGACGACTCTCTGTAGCAAGTTATCCAATTAGAGGGGAGATTTTCTTGAGGATTAAACTATTCCATGAAGTTATTTAAGCTATACACTTTTGCTCTCGTCCAGTATATACGAATTCATATTTGTTTGATAGTCTTTAAATACTAAAAAAGATAACCAAAGAGGGATGATAAGCTTTTTGTTATACACGAAGCAAATCAAGGTTTCTTTGTTGTATAAACCTTGTTCTGTCGACACCATTTGTTATGTTTCACATAGTTCAAGGATAGTAAACTTTAAGCGTAAACAGATACTTCTTGCGGAGCGTGATAAACAATGTTTTTCTTTTTTGTCTTCTACTAAACCATTCTACAGGCCGAATGGCAACAAGTCTTCGTTGCTGTGAGATTGTTACGGTGCTCGTCGACTAACCGAGGCGCTTAATTCATATTTCATTCAGTTCTTCCTGTAACATTGCTCTTTCAATTTTTCTTGCTTGAATGGCAAAATACAAACATATACTTAGTTGCTGAATGAATAAACTTATACATAGAAAAACCAGCATAATAAATTAATTTCTGCTCCAGTGGCGCTAGAGCCATTCCATTGGAGAGTAATAAAAAATAAGACTGCTCATTTATCTATATTGATATGTATGAGATATGTGTACTATTAACATTCGAACATCATTATAAAGTGAAGATAACTATCAAATACATTGTATTCATAATTCTTGGACTTCTCGATGTTCATTTACTCACAGGGATGTATGGATTGAACCAAATAGCAACGACATAAACTATATGATCCAAGTTTAAAATAGCAAAGAGGCAGAAAAACAGCAAAAGTTTTCATTTGTAAAGGATAAAGCAGTACTACGGTAGCAAGGCAAAATATTTGCAACAGGTCGGACGACGATGGACCGTTTTTCCTTCGGCAGAAATAACACGACGAAACACAAAAACTACAATCCCTACGCCAACGTTTGGGCATTACCTACGGATATTTATCGAGGGTTGCCGGAGTGCCTCCGCAAAAAGGTTTTTAAGTAAGTCCAGTAAAAACAGTACACAAAAATCAACACACCAAAGGCTCCCAAGGAACGTAAATACGAAAAGCCCCAAACGGAAGCATTCGGGTTTGTGTTTTCTTCTCACCGCTGCCAAACAAGATCCCATCGCATTTTGCCCCCCGGGGGCACCGATCGATAGGGAAAAGATCCATCTTCATGCCATTTCGGAACGGGAAGATATGCATCAGATCAGAAAGACTTCACATAGACAACAGCCGCACAAAAAAAGCAATTTAAATATTCATACCAAGAAAGAAGCCCCAACGGTTGGGGTGTTGGAAAATTTGAATAAAATTATATCATCGATACGCAGACCAGTGTCACACACGCCCGCAGGACAACCGTCGTTTGGCTCACTTTCTGCACTCTTCACGTGCTAAACAGAAGCCGAACAAGCGCTACCATATTTAAATCACAACCTACAGACCGTTAAGCGTACAGCCATCGTGGAAAGCAATTTAATTTTAAAAACCTTTTTGCATCATTAGTCTCATATGTATGTGCTCGATCGTAACATCAGCACTTACTTTGGATAGGCACGTTCAGTGAAGCATCTAACGAGCATAAACTCGATTGACTCCCACAACGATCAATGTTTTATTATGCCTTTTAACATCTTTTTATTTTTCACTACGAACAAACGTTTTTTTTTTTCATGCTCAAAGCAAAGCTCTCATGGGCGCCTCACCAATATAGCATATTAGTGCAATTATTTTAAATTGATTTCATTATACCCTTGAGTACTTTACAATAGAATCCCTTCCCGTTCATCAATCGAACACATTATACGTTATTGTGTATAATGAGTATCACTTAAAAATTCCCAATTGAGCAATATCCCTACATTTTCTGAATTTTTACATCGAATTTTATAATTTGGAACACGTTTAGGACATTTTTAATATCTCTCTTAATTTTATGTTTTAATCATGTCCAAATGTTTATACATACCTTTTCTTGATTCTCTTACGTAACCTGAAAAGGAGAAATAAAACAAACGATTAGAAGACAAGCCAAAATGGGGAAAAAACAAGATCTATAATTATATTCTTCGTTCTACCGATTATCTTCATTATTTTCTCTTCATCTCTTGCTCATGGTCCAAGGGTTTCAAATTTTGGAACTTCATTTAATATGCAGTAAGACCTTACCAGACGCTGACACCACAAATCTCCACATTACAACTTGCTGTCTCGTTGAGATGTCACATTGCAACATTCAAAAACCACACTACACACTCGAGTGTACTGGAGATATTAATGGATTCACAAAGGCAAGCACAAATGGGGTTTTGCAGAATTTCACATTCAGGATAGATGTTAGAGCAGGAAATGGGGTGCAGCTTTGCATGTCCCAACGCGCGTTGCATTTGTTCTCCTCCAGAGGTGTCTCACATAGAGGCAAAGATAGAGGTTAAGTGTAAATTTCACCAACAACCGGCTGGTGAAGTTGCTCGATATTTAAAACACAAAATCCCCCGACTAAGCGGCCTGGAACAAACATGGTCGGGAAAACGCTTTATGAAAGCCACATGAAGTATGTATTTCATAAAGAAGTTCCTGGTGCCAACGGTATGGGAATGGAAAGAGAGGACTAAAATGAAAAAAAGATCCAGAACCATATGAATATGCAACGACGATGATGGAAAATGGGTGGAAGGAGACTTATGTGGAAAACGAGTACAAGCGAAATGCAACAGAAAATTTATTAGACACTAAAATGACGTAACAATCATAAATTTTGTATAATTTAATCAAATAAAATATGTGACCATACACCGGATACACAGCAATAGCTTGATTTTGGTAAAAGAATTAATGACGAAAATATAACAATGAAATGTCTAAATAATGCTCAAGAAATCAGCAAAATGCAACAAAAACTAACTGTTAACTCAAATTTTGTGACATATTTTAATGACCACCCATTGGCGAATGCAACTAACCTTACGACAGCCACTTGATTACCACTACACAACCCGCACCGTTCGCTGCCTTCCATCATAAGGAAAGTTTGTGATGGAAACGCAACACACATCCACTGTTTCGCGCGCTGTTTTGATTAATGATTTCCCCTCGTCACATTACGGCTCTGCAGTAGTCCGCCATTCCTTCCGGTAATGCAATATTGCAGCATAAAGCACAGCTCCCAATGAAACTATTTCGAAGCCGGCATCTGACAGTAGAAGAAACAAAAGCAAAGCTCTCTTGCGAAAACAAACACATACACACTCATTCACAGTAGCGGCCATGGCGTTTCCTTTATCCACCGCGTACACACAGTGAGTGTGAGCTTTTTCTTTTCTGTCTTTTGTGCATTAACACCACCCCCCAAAGATGTTTGTCCTTGGAGCATGAAGACTTAGATGAAGTACTTCGTACCAAACGTTCGTACCTAGCCGCTGGTGGCCATGGACAGTGCTGACGAAGACATTAAGCACACTCCTGGACCGGTGGCTAGGAAACTTGCCACCGGAGGAGTTTGTGAGTTAAAGCCAAAAAAATAATAATAATAAAGTTCCACCAACAATCACAGGAGCGGGAGACAAAAAGTTGATGCTGATATGATGGGACCCACCAAAAAGCAGCAGTATCATAATATTTCACCCGCGAACTTGCTGCGAGTGAGATTGTTTCGTTACCTTCTCTAAGGACAGGACTGGGAGGTTTTAACTTTGGGAACGTAAAGCATAGTACCAAAAAGTTACTCGTCTTGATGTATGAAAGAGATTTAAGGGATTGTAAAAGAATTTTCTTTTGTACCATGAAAATAAAATGCATCACCGCTTATCACCGTGGATGCCTGTAACAATGTGAACGCCAAGTTTAGGTTTGTTTGAGAATTCACATATATTCTACTGTAGAACGAATCATGAAAAATTTAGCGTAAGAAGCTTTTAGAAAAAAATATACAGCGAAACATTATGAGCACGTTTGATGTACTCTTATGAGGTTTCAACGCAAGCTAAATCGAAGGCCCCAGTGGTGTAAGTGGTAGAGGCGCCTGTTTTACCCGACAGAAACGGTACCAAATCCCATTTGGACCCGCGTCCCCTGTGTCAAGGACTTTTGACTATCTTTCCAACTATAATTTAAAATCTAGTTAGTACGAGCCTTGTTATGGAGAGGCGGCTAGTTCTAATAAAAGGTCGTTTTGTTAAGAAGGGAACATACAGATGGGTAAAAACATCCTTTGTCAAGATATTGAACAATTAATGTTGGTTATACGTTTTACCATTCGTAATAATACTTATTTTTCCTTAAGTGAATACTTAATCTGTAATTGACGAGAGAATTTTAGTAAATATACTACTTTAGATAATGTTAAAAAAAACAAAATGATAAAAATCATACCGAGATGTATAGTGAATAATTTGGCAATTAGAAAATAAACAATGTTGTCCTATAGACACAACTGTAACTTCACCCTCGGCGCGTCTCGAGCGTTTTCGTTTTGCGGCATAATCGAACGTGAATCAAAAGCACCGGAAAAGCGCACCTCAAAACGCACACACTCCCACCCCACATTTGGTTGCCAAAGACCTTGACATGGAAAAACCCCGACCGAAGGTTCCTCGCCCACCGCCTTACCCATTACGAATTTTTCATTCGTTCTTTGCTTTCCACCCGGTCCGCAGTAGGCCAAACGCGGTGGGTAAAACTGATTATGTTTTGGGCTTCGTGCGGGCCAACCCCCGGGAAGCCACCCGGGGCTGTCCGTGTGCCCGGGTTTACGCTCGCGCTGTCTATCAAAACAATGTATGTGTGGGTCCGTATGCTTCATCATCATTTCTTAAGCTTTCGAACAAATTCAAACGAAACTTCCAGCAAAAAGAAACGAAACACGCTGCACTTCGGCATCGGGCGAGAGCGTACAAAAAAAGTACAACAGCAATGGGAGGGAAAAACCGTTCGTTTTGGATTTTCTTGCCATGAAATGAAAGTATCAAACAAAAACCCCCAACAATTCAGCGTGCCCGCATACAGAGCAGAAAGGAAAGGAAATAGACGGCAAGAAGACGGCCGCTTCTGAAGTATTCTGCCGGTGTGTCGGTCTTTGCTGGTAAAACAATGTTTGTGCTAAACCTTGGCAACCGAAGGAAGAAAGTTTAATCGTCGAATTTCCATGCGCCTACACAACATACGGACACTCCACGCGTGCTGTTTGCGTAACGATCTGGGAAGGTAATTTATGTTTGTTCAACCGTTGTATCTTACCGGCGGCGGATGAATCAATCTGTACAATTCTGTGACCGGCGAATCGTCAATACTTTTAATTGGCAAACGTCGATGTAAAAGGCAAATGATCGCATCGAATGATCATTTATTTTAATTATGTTTACTTCATTGATATCATGTGATATCTCAGCAAAAATACTACATTTCATAGTAAGTTCATAAATATCTTACACACATTTAAGAGCATTGCTGCTTAATTAATACACATACCAAATAAACAATAATTAAATATAAATGAGGCATTAGGGCATGAACTAGGATGGTAGTACAATGAATCATCGTAATTAATGGAAAAAAGAGAAACAATCTGGTACAGCTGAAATAGTTGCATTTATTATGTTATCTTAACCAATAGCTCTAGTTTTCTATTAATCATTTACCAGAGTTAGTATATGAAAATTCATGAACCTATGATTTTGAAAAAATAAGTTGATAAGTCAAACAATATTTAATTTTACTGCATACATAATTGAAATTTTGGGTGGGAAATATGCTGCAGTAATAAGATTAATATTTAATGTTACAAAAAAAGAAAAACTTTACTTTATTATTACAAAATATTCACTTTTCAAATTACTTTTGCCTTGCTATTGATTATTGTCATCTACCGCCTGTCAAACATCAATACAATGGCATATAATGCATATCAATTCCATACATTCAAGACGACGAAACGGTCTCAAAAATTGATAACTATATAAAACGCGTAATTAGTATAAGTACATTGTTTTAGGTTGTGTCCGTAAAAAAAGAACTTCTGCGCCCCCGGGTGGACTCGAACCACCAACCTTTCGGTTAACAGCCGAACGCGCTAACCGATTGCGCCACGAAGGCACTTATGCCTTGCCGCCTCTAATGCCGCTACTTAAGACGGCCGTGTCGTGCTAAGCATGTGTACACTCACTAACCTCGGCCATTCTTGAAAGACAGCGAAGAAAGACAAAAAGGATAGGAACAAACTTAAACCCCTGAGACAGTCGGCGAGTATCGCGATGTACTGCCATTTGAATTCTAACCGGCTGTAAACCCTTCGTATCTTTTGTATAATGCAGATCTGCAAATAAATTGTTCAATATATCTTCTAAAGGTGAAGAGCAAACATGAAGTGAATCAACTCTCATTCTGAGTGCTTAATGTTAAAGGCAATAACCTAGCAAAAGTTAAATACAACAAATGTTACTCTCAAATAGTTAAACACTCTGTCTAGCTTTTCGGGCACAATGCGTTAAAGTTATTTTTGTTACGGCCGTATCATGCATGAGCAAAATTAAAACCGGCGCTCGACAGCACACCACATGCCGCTAGAGAAAGATTGCCACAGCAAATTGTGGTTGTTTCGTTTGTTGATGATAACATAAACTTACTCGGGGGCTTCAAGCACATTCATCCACAACAGAACACACCAAACCGAGCGGGGCAGCGTGTAATGTTGGAAAAGTCTCGAAAAAAAACCATAAAGCAAATAAAACTTTAGGGGTTTTAATTAGCGATTTCCCTCTTACCCTGCAGATGAACAACACAGCCGGGTAGTCGCGTGGGACGTGCAGATATGGCAGGAGATGATGCTGTGCTTTTGCGTTCTTTCGCTTAGAATTCGCGTTACATTACACGGTCTGCATCTGCGTATCCACTTGTTAGGTGCGGTACTGCCCGAGGAAGTTTTGACTCGTCTACAAAAACATAACTCCGTGCAATGTGGAGCGGGAAAAGTATGGATGTACGTTTGCGTTTATGCTTGGGAGCAGCAGTTCAGTTCACTTTTTTTATTGGACAACTTGGACTGCTGTTTTGAAATTTTTCACGCAGAAGTGAGTACACGAATAAATCAAACCGTGCTTTGCCTAAGAATCTTTAAGTCCACTGTATGAAGAACATCGGTTTTCAGTTATATAAGCACTTACGATACCTACCAAACTTAACAAAAACAGAGTTAAAATTTGTTTTAGAATTATCAAGTATTTTACAGGTAATAACTTTTAACAGTTCAACTAGTCCGAACATTCTATTACCTTTCTCATCCAAAAACATCTATATTATACCATTAAATCATAATCATTACACCACACCCTTGTGTATTTATTCCAACATACCGATAGGATATCTTTGTGAAACAAAGAAACTCTCCAGAGATAAATTATTTACACCACCTCTTACCAAAAATGTGTCTTCTTTTACATACACATAGCTCCTTCTTTGTACCAAACGCATGGACACGTGGACCTAAGCCACACCAACCTGCTTTCAACGACGTATCAACATCCTAATCTGCGGATAACACAAATTATGGCAAAGAAAGCCTTAGGCCGAAAGGAATCTATTTTCTCGGCAAATGCGAAATAATAAGTTACGAAGCTTGTTTGCGTTCCTAGAACAGGATAGAAATGTCCAGAGCACATGCACTAGCGGAAATATCCATCATAAGCGAAAGGAAATAATTCCAATTAACCATTGCCCAAAAGGATAAGATCAGAAACGATACGTATGGGTTATTCGCATCATGATGAAATAAGTATACCTTTCACTTTCCCGTCTGTTTTTTTTTTCTTTTGGGGCATGGTCAGTCATATTGTACATTGAAGTAGCTTACTTTAGTTGGCGATAAACTATTCAAGACATTCAACTTTACCGACACTTTCTGTATTATTCCATACTTTCAAGTTCTCTCGACTTTAGTTTTAAAACACTCCATCCGTTGTGCGAATCCAAAGAAATGGACGTCATACACCCAATAAAGTACACTATTATGAAAATCTCAAAAGACACAATGCGCTACGATACAGCTTTACTGCAAGAAAACGATACGATAAATAACGTTTTTCCCAAATTTCACATTCTTATCGCCTTTTCATTCGGTTTTCACACCGGAAGCTGCACTACTTTTGAGCGGCAATTTATCAAAGTTACTCAGTTACTTTAAGTAAACGTGAAACAGGAGATAAATAAGAAAATGGTAAAAAAAACCGAAGCACAATACTCTAGATTCCGATTTACGATGCAAGAGGAAAATAAAATATTAATCTAATCAGTAAACACCCATCCACATCGGGATCGGTTTTCTAAAATATTTATAATGCAATTTTGCGGCATCTCATAATGGGATGTGCAGCAAACGGAGCAAAGATGGTTTAAGGTGAAAAATAAATTAAACCATAAAAAATGATTTTACCCACGGAATGGTGTTTTATTTTTTCACACAAAAATGCCTCTACAGCATAACTCCGCCATATTTTAACCACCAAGCTTTTTATAGCCCTCCTTGTGTGTGTGTATGTGTGTGTCGCTAAACGATGCGCGCCCTTTTTCGGCATGCATACGCTTCTGCTCATATTTTTCCACCCACAAAAAAAATTGCGATGCAAAGAACGGAGGTGCAACATAATTCATCGATTTTGTAATGCAACCGGAACGCCAGTGGGAAACGGTATGTTGGGAAAATGTGGGACGCAAGCGAAAAAAAAGGACGTTGTTGGTAAATTTGCATATTCCCAGTGACCGCATGTGTGTGCGCCACAAGTTTCAATTTTTGCAGTCCTTTTTGACCCTCGCTAGTGGAGAACATCGACTGGAAGGATTGCCGCCACTAGCGAGAGCTCCGTACGACCGTGCAATCGAACGATCGGTGGTGATTGGTGTGTGGAGGATGGTGGTCAAACTTATAACCCAGGGCCCAGGTTTTCTTAAGGGTTAAAATAAGGGCAAAATTTATGGCTGGTCAGTTCCGGGGGTGGGTTGTCCAGAAGCTTTGTAATGGCAGGAATAAGAGCGCTCTAACTGAATGACCTAAATAGGGAAGATGGTATTATGCGAAAGATTCCAACACACGGGAGCAAAGGCAAAAACATATGGATTGCAATGCATCAAAAAACCCCCCGACCTGTCCACGATATGCACCCACCAACCGCACACACCATACGGTTGTGCAATTTATTCGTAAATGGTAAGCAAAAAAAAACTTGGCTTTCAATATACACAAAAACACGGTGGTAAAGATGAATGAAGTGTTTCGGTTCCATTCGCCGGATGGGAACAAATGGGAGTGAGGATTTTCAGCCCGATCAATGTGTGGTAACATTTTCCCAGCTTAGTCCATTTCTCGTTTTCTTTTTCATCTTCACTCTCTCTCTCTCCCAAGTGCTATTGTCGCTGACAGGCTTAACGATATGGTGACACGCGAGGCTAATAAATTCGTTATCCTTCCTGGTGAGGTGAAAACGACCGGCAAGGGAAAACCGCGCATATATACGATGTTGGCATTCAGTAGAGAATTTCCTTTTTCCTTTTTTGTGTCCTCTCCTCGCTTTCTCATCATATTTTCCTATTTGTTGCCTTAACACATTCGCTTCTTCGATCGGCAAACGTCGCAAACGTGTACTTAATGTTTTATTTATTTATTTTTTTTATATGATAAAGTGTATTGTCTTTATCTAGTTTGGTTTTGTTTTTTTTTTTTCACGCATAACTTACACCCATAATCCCTAATCCGACTTACGTCGCTGATTAACGACAAAATAAGTGACCAATAAAACACCGGTAGACGAACTTTTGCGTTTTGTTTTCGGCTCTTTGTCGAAAGATAATGAACGTCGTTCGCTTCTTGGCGAAAAAATAGCGCAAACGATCAGCGGTTTTGGTCCAAGGTGTATAGAGTAGTGGTGAGTGTGGGAGGTAATTGAAGTACATTAAGTTATGATAGCAATTTTTGTGTGCGTTATCTTAATCGGTATCATAAAAAAGGAAAACGCTTTCAGACACACACGAAGGTGTTTGGGTCGATAGGTCTACGAATTTATTACGCGAGATCTTGTTGTTATTTCTTCTATTGAAGAACTCTAATAAAAAAGAGTTCAACTACTCCAAATAGCGTGCAGTGAAACATTTTTGTTCATTTAATTCTCAACACAATTATTATTGTGAATCTTCAAAACGTGTTACATGCATGTATCGATTGTTTGATAGCTCCACTTTGTTTTTCAACACTGTTGTGCTTTTCTTCATAGCGTCCCAACACGCAACAAATAACGGCCTGCATACGAAAAACAGGAGCAAATTTATGTAAAAAGCCTTTCAACAGACGTGTCGGTAATTATGATTTATTCTAGGAACGGGAGAGAAAACCCACAACACCTCGTTAGCGTTGACCGGCAATCTCATTGGTGGGACACATTTTTCCAACCCAATGAAGCAAAGCGTGCCGTAGTAGCAAAAACATGAGAGGGGGGTGAAAACATAATGAACAATGTTTGTATTGGAAGAAACAACACATTAGCAATGGAACTCGCCAGGCTTCCACACATCCCGGGCGGCTTTTGCCGATAACGGGCGGTAACACTTCCACTGTTCGACCGATCGATGATGTGTGTTTGATTGGTAACTGTGGTTCGATAGAACTCGCCGCTTGGTTCGTTGGTCAATTGAGCAATTTCCCTTTACAAGGCCACAGGTCGGCTCCGAGCGCCCTTACACTGTTGATGACGCTGCCTGAAAACCACGTGACAAACATCCTCAATGAGGACCGTCCCAAACACCGGCATCGAACGGAGCCATTTTTATCACTGATCATCAAAAGGCTTGTACACATAATGGCAAACAAGTGATCACCCCTCCGGGAGGCAGAAGTCTTACCGGCACTACGGCAAGGGTTGTAATATGTGTCCCGATTAAACCTTTTCACAATCGGAGCGCTTCACGATTAAATTAATACGCTCCGGCGATTGCGATGTGGTTGGTCGGACCGCGGCTATTTCTTGTTGTTTCGCATGCAGAAATAAATAGCAACACACTTCCAGGCACGTACACACTCAGAGCTAATGCTGGTTCACATAGCTATGCCAGGGGCAGCGGCGGAGGTGCTGGCAAATTGTTATATGAAACATAATACCCTTGCTGATGCATTCCGAAACGGAAATCAAATGCTTAAGAAGGGGGTTTATTCAACTAGATCTTATTTCATTCCGATCAGGGGTCACAGAAATGCATCTCCCCAATGAGCGAAGACACAGGATGAACCGATTCGTAAAGCAAGAATATGCACGCCTTATGTGTATGGTTCTGCTCAACACCACTACCTTATCTAAAGTGTATTTTCTCGCACTTCATGCGAGATCTTGTTTATGGTGTGGTCAAGCGATGTTTATAAATAAAACACGCTTAGCGGAACACTGTCGATCCATGGATCAGAGGTCGGACACTACGATCACTCGGTGTGTTTCAATCGGAACCACCTTTCCTCATCTAGCCCGGCTAGCTCAGTCGGTAGAGCATGAGACTCTTAATCTCAGGGTCGTGGGTTCGAGCCCCACGTTGGGCGCTACAAAAGCTTTTTTTGGACCATCTAATAATTTTAACTTGAGCTGCCAAGTCTTTTGCGTTCCTTGACCTGCTAATTTCCAACTGTAGTTGAATTGTCTGATAGCAATTGAGTTTAGGGAAACGGTCTCGACGAGTTAGCAAATACGCATTACTTATATTTAATAACACAATTACGACAGCAGTCAATGTAATGTTGTAAATGTTTGACAAATATCCTTTAAGTTCATAGCTCTTATATAATGTATAACATTATTTAGGAAAGAGTTAATACCCAAACAATCACCTCAACCTAATGAGAATTTCATCAGTATCAACTCATCCATAATGACAAAACTGACAAAACGTCCAAACAGCTTCGATGTTTCATGTAATAACAACCATAATACACACTCCTGGCTCATAACCGACTGATAAACCTAGCTCCACTCATTGTCATTATAATGTTGCCGCTAGTTTGCTGCAGAAATAACACGAATGTGGTTAGTACCGTGTGGGCCACAAACAACCGCAATGAGCACGAGGCACGAGTTACGCATACCGGTGACCGTTAGTCTATTTCCTGTCGAGCATAGTGTTGCATACACTTCGCTTAGCAAATACCCGAGAGAATTTGAACGTGATTTGTTGTTTTATTGGTGGTTTTTTTATTAAGGAGTGGGAATGGCGGTTTGGTTTACTACAAAATCATACCCTTCATTTAAATCAACTCTAACCTTGGAATAACCATTTTGTATGATATGTTAGCATAGATTTGTGATTTGATGCATGTTGCCTGTTTGCATCATTCAATTCTGTGGTCTGCATCAGGTTAAACGCAACAAAAGGCGAATTGTAGTGGTAAACAGATATGATGTGTATCGTCCAACAGGAAGACATTCACAAGAAGTTTCTGAAAGTTAAACTGACAAGCAACGATGTGAAACAACTTGTCATAGTGCCACACTACAATCCATGCCACCTACCGAACACCGACATCCACACCATTCGCACATAAAGTTCACGCCCGTCTGATTTAGGTCAATTAGTTTAGTTTCTGGTTTATTTATTTTTCCATTTCACACACGGTTACTTTCACGGCTCCCTGTTGACAAGGTTTTGTATCATTCGCTCGTTTTCCAATGACCTTTGGTCACCGTGTATCAAAAAAAAAAAAGCGAAGAAAATTATACCTATTCGACCGAGACAAACGGTACGGAATGGTGGTAAACACAGACACAGATGTAGCAGATTGGCGACTGTGACACCCTATAGTGATTTTGTATAAAACCTCATCTGTTCGTTTAAGTTTAAAATAGAAAGAATCTAAACCAACAGACCAATTACTCTTAAGCAATTATTGGGAATAGATTCAATATGGATCTTCAATGTTGTACAAGCAAGTAATGGTAATGTTTCTTGCCCTATGTTTACATTTTAACCAGGATATAGAACAGTTAAACATCGATCCTTTGCGGTATCATCCAGAGTTCCTACCGATAAACGACTAGGGCACCGGATCAAAATATACCAAAATAAGCAACATAAAACCTCACATTGAAGATAAATTGAAATTGAAATTGAAAAATAAAATCGCGTGATTTGTCTTTCATGACAATGAAAAACCGAGACGAAAGTGAAGAAGAACAGGGGAGAGAGGCCTGTTATGAATTATTTGCTACATGACCGTGGCTACATATTACAAGTTCACTTGGAGCATTGGAGCACCGCCCAATGGTTATGCTTGTTTTACATCATATTATGCGTATGAGCAATTTCCATGTGGCGTATGTGTTCGAATATACCATAAACAAAAATTAGTGCTTACTCTTGTTTGCTTCTCCACATTACACATTACTTGCAATTGGAAAGTAGAAACTCGGTTTTTTTCCTCTCTTGCTATCGTTTCACTGAACTTGAATCATTCATTTGTTTGTTACATTGTTTACAAGTAAATAATAAAATAATGCGTGCATATTTCATACCTCCAGAGTTCATACTAACACGCCAGTTCAGCAAACAAAACCAATCATCAAAGGATATTGGCCTCCACGTCTAGACGTCTAGAGCCACTTCAAAGAAAATGGGTGCTGTTTCTCCCTTACCGTGGTGCAGACATCGCATATCACGAAAACATTTGATCAGGACCCTAATTGCTATTACTCCTTAGGTGACAAAGGTATCGCACACAGTTTCAGCTGGGGTCTTTTTTTCGAAATGGTCAATTACAGATGCTTTTCGTAACCTGAACCTGAATGCTTCCAATATTTCGTGGCATCGAAAACCAGAACAAAGGGTCATGAAATATTATTGCGAGTATCACCATCGTGCGAACTCGTGCTTTGCGAAGCAACGAATTCGGCGAAGTTACGCGTATTGCCTCCCCTGTGTTTCGCATTTCTGGTGCTTGGCTGGAAGTTTGATTTATTCTGGGTACTATTTTTCCTTTATGACTTCCGAAAATCGTTGCGCTGGAATTATTAATATCATGAACAATATTCCAATCCCGAATCTATTACGTGCTCTCCACGACCGTAGCATTAAAACATGAACTTCACATTCGTTGCGATAGTGCTGCTTAGGATGAAATATTACGTACAATAACATAATTGGGCTGACAGTAGAATTGAAGTCAGTTGTAAAATATTTCCTGTGCGCACCACGCTAGTGGGTGCAGTTAGACACTAGCAGAAAACGAATGTTGAAACCAATTCGTAAATAGAACTCGGCCGCAGAAATCGTGGAAAAGAATAATGCGTGGGTCTATAGAAACCTGAAGTATTAAAACTTTTTTCTACCGATATTCTGTGCCCTTAGGTTACAAAAATAAGACTGCTTGTTTCAGTTGCTCATTAAAAGTTTTCTACAGAACGACTCAAACCGCCAAGGCTTAGCAGACCCGTTGAGAAACAGTGAAATGTCGGTTCATTAAAGTTATTGTAATACGTGGAAACTATGCAACTGTTATTTTTAATGAAAGAAAAACATTCGTACAAATTCTGGTTAGAAATCAAAACGAAGGTAATAATATCAGCTTGTAATAGTTTGTGTACAAAATCCATCAATCAGTTCAATAGAAAAACACAACCGAATAATATAAAATATTTTACTGATCCCCATTTACTACCCCATTTTATTGCATTGATGCTAAGAAATCACAAGCATGTGATTAAACAGTATGCTGTTTAATACTTTAAGTTTATTACCCTGCAATAGCTCTATTAACATTATCGGCAATTTATAAAAGAATACTCCGAGAAATGAGTTTCGAGAATCACAAGATAGTATGACAATTTCTGGAACAAAAAAAATCACGAAATTAACAATCAAATGGTACCCCCGGAACAGTAAAAACGAATCGAAAGCCATTGCTCCCGGGGAGAGAGAAAAAAAGTCATATAAAATGGTGTAGAATAGAGCATAGATAGAAATCAGGAAAGCGAGATGACATTCGTAGAATACAAACGAGATTCAAATGATGATTAATGGCGAATGCTTTGGGCACCCAGATTATTCTCTGATGCTCCCGATCTCTCCCTCGATCGCCCAGCCATCCCCGCGCGGCACGCTTGAAAGTCCCCCGCACTGTTTGGGTTCTCCGTGTCTTTGACGGTGGTGTGCCCTCGAAAACAGTCAGACCCGAGCTCTATCGCCCAGCCGAGGGCGGTGGGTGGTAAGGAAAATTCAAAAACCGGAACATGAATCATTGCCCTCAGTCGGAACCCGCGCGCGCGTTGGTTTGTGGAACCACGGTCCGGGGAATAATTCGCATCAGTTGGTTTGTCTCATCATCACACGTCCGTACTTGGCAAAGGCCATCATCAAGCCACGAGGAAAGCACTAGTGTGTGTGTGTGTGTGTGTGTTTTGTGGAGTTGTGAGAGAGACAGAGAAAGAGACAAGACAGACAACCAAAGCGATGTTTCGCGGATGTTACTGACCTCTAACCGCGCTAGTGCGTCGTCGTTCGAGAATTCGCGAGATACGCGCGTATCGATGTGTTTGCCGGGAATCCCATTGGCTAATGTTTACCGGTTCACTTTACATTGAGGCGAGTTTTGCTTACTAGCAAGTTTACAATGCCCTTTCGTGACTAGCGAGCAAAGCAAGCAGATTTAATCATTTGCTACCGAAAAGTCAATATTTGTTGATGTACAAATTTGTATTTCTTGATAATATAAATTTAATACATGTTCGTACTTTTAGCGAATGATTCACAGCAACTTCCTAAACTATCTCCGCTGATACTGGTACTACACACCACGTCATACGGCCACTCTTCATCGATGTGATGTTTGCCGAAGGAAGCAACTCATCAACAAACCAACCGCTTCGTTCCGTCTGCTGCGTAATGCATTCGCGCAAACGTACCAGCGCGCGGGGTACACCATTAGTATTGGTGGCGGCAGTAGAAAACATTGCCGCGAAATCATGGCAAGAGACAACAAAAAAAAAGCGCATCCACAAGCTACGGGAGGGTGCTTGAATTTGTGCAAAAATATTAGCATTATTAGCACCAACGTGCCAATCCCCGGCACGGGTGTGTGTGCTGCTTGAGTCACTTGCTGATAGTAGTACAAGTAGGGTTATGTTTTATGAATGGAAAAGAGTGTCCGTTTGCACAAATGATATTGAGCCGAGAGCTCTTCCAGCTGCTATCAGTATCGTGGAAGTGGCAGCATTAAACCGCGATTGTCTCGTTACGATGAATCATTGCTACGATGATGATGATCATGTACGAACGCGACAAAAACCCTTAAACATGTTTCGTAACAGTGTACTAACTGTGTAATAAAGAAAAGATAACACTTCCAACAACGAAGGCAAACCATTCGTTGCACTAATAGTCTTATTTTTAAATCCGCCAGGCACAACTTTTCCAATTTCTCAACCATTGCTTTCGGGCAAGAAAACACGACTTATACGAACTGCAAAGCATGCTACTTCCAACAAGTTTTGATACGCTCGAAATGATGCTCAGAACCTGACAGCTGCACAAAGGCTATGTCCTATTGCTCTGCTGCACTTGCAACAGACATCTCCGGCAGAGGAAACTCAGCGATGCTGACCGGGTGCTGCAGAATAAGCTGACTCAAATATTCAGTACGCTTGTTGTGAAGATTCGTTCACATTTCATAAACAGTGTAAAACATTTCAATTGCGGCGTTTTTTTTACATATTTGACTTCGTTCCACTTTTAACTGTAACGAAACTTCAAAGAAATACATAACATTGAGTGTAAAATACGTATAAACGTTTGCTTTCTCTCGATTTGATGTTTCGCTATCTAATTAAATCGCTCAACGTTGAATATTTTAAACTTTTTTGCATTTTTCTCACTCATTGTTCACGTACACGTGGTATGCAAATGGAAACATATTTTTCATTGCAACTATTTAAAAACATAAAACACCTTGGCATTTTTTTCCTTCAACCAGTCTGATGTTCCTTGAACACACATTGAACAGACGCTCGAGATTCGTCAATAGTAATCAACTCCAGAATGGTACTACTACAGACAGTGATTTACAGGGTTTAATAAGCCACCTTGCAATGTGATTGGCATACTTCGCTGGTTTTGAAATGTCTTACGGTTCCTATGAAGCATTTCTTACCGTGTAAACCCTGTATACAACAATGGTTCTATGATTACTAACCCACACATGCACTTCGGCATCTTCGAAATGTAAAATCTGATGGAATATACTAGGGGTGCCTCATCTACCCAACACATATACCTATCCACCAACATAATTGATTTACCATGACATGTTTTACCGAATTCTTGTGCTGATTTTGTCGGGTCTAGATGAGAATTTATGACCGGTTCTGTCTTACGTAGATTGACTCTGCTACCATTAAACCGCCAATACCACCTGCAAATTCATTGTTACAAAACCAATTTTTTTGTACTGGCTAGAATAAAAACTAACTTGAACAACCCCCTAAAAGCATTCGACAGATAGCAAAATATCTAAAAGCGTTGTATTTTTACAATATTTGTTCCATGAACGAGTTCCAATGTAGGGTTTCAAAATGAATCAAATAGATGGACTTCTACGCCATGCCATTTCCTACCAGCGCCTAAACCTTGATTGCTTCGACCGGAAGGACAGTCTCCGTTCACTGTAACAAACGAAAACATCTTCACGTTCAAGGCAAACATTTAATAGCCAATTTTTATGTGATGGTCCTCCCGTCTTGCCATACCACCGAATCAGCAATAACTCGCCATCGACATCATTTGCAGCGCTTGAATTAATTTTTGGGACATTTTAAACGCACTGAGTGTTAACTGGTTTATGTTTTATCCATCCTCCCCGTTACGTCCGAATGCCATTCGAAGGACACCACTTCCGAAAGACGGACCAAAGACACAATCAAACCTGTCTGCACAAACAGTCACGTACGGTCGCAATGGTAGGGAACAAATTTTCGCCAAGAGCTTCCACTTCGTTTCAGACGAAAATACACACACACACACACACCAAATGCTAAAATGCTTTCAAATTACTACATTACGAACCATCCACCCGGCGAGGTGCCGCGTCTTTCAACGAAATTCGTTTCGGCTTCAAGTGTCCTTCAAAGACGCATTTGGAGGTTATGTATTTTCAGTGTGACTCGTGAAAATGAGCCCCAAATAGGAATGATTGTGGTGGTGTGTGGCAAAACTTAGACATAATTGAGGTGAAACGAACGAAAAAAAAAACATTACCCAATGCATAGCTTGTTCTCAGTTGCGAAAGAAAGCATATACAAATGGTGCCAAAGAAGAAAAAAATAACAAATGAAAACCTCCGCGTTTTCTTAGCAAAGCTTTACTTTTATGTAACTAAAATGTACTCTTAAGAACGAACAAAGAAATGCTTGAATTGATCATGCTCCATTGTGCCCCATTGCGTAGATTTTTATCACATAATATTTTTTCCATTTGGTCGTTCTACATCGTATTAAAATTTAATTACAAAAGCTTTGATCCGACCCACTATTAATCTCCGTCATGCAACAGGTATTGCGCATGTAGAACATCATAAAAAATGTCGATAGCATAAGTCCTTCCTAATAACAAATAAATCCAAAACCTTCTAAAGCAACAGGATCTTTGAATGAAGGTCGAGAGCAGATATTAAGTTGTTCTGCCTTTCATCCCTGTACATAAGGATCTTGCAAAAACATGCTAAAAAAGGTTGATTCGTCCACACAAAAAAGCCACCTGTCTAATCCGCAAAGAAGTCCGTCCGTTCTTATGATGCTTTATCCAGGGAAATAACCTTTCCAAGCTGAAAGACCCAACAATCCAAAATCCAAAAAAGGAGCAGGGACAAATCACTCTTCGTCGTACGGTGAAATATTTTAAAACGAAATCATATTTTCGAGCATTTTTTACATAAATTCTGCAATTCTTAATGCCTTTTGTTGCGAATTTCAATAAATTCTCGGCAAGATTTTTTTCTCTTCTTTGTGTGTATCACCTGTCTTACGGTTTTCATATTTAACTTCGGGATATTTGTTGAATATTTTAGTACAGTAAATATGTCGAAACCACATAAATCGTCTCGTGGTACAACCCGCATCCAAGCATCAACTTCAGTAGCAAACAAACCTACATTTTCTAACTTGTGGCACTCGTGCGTACAAGTTACAACGGGCGATGTTTTCCCGACCCACCACCAGCAGTGTCGTTCCATCGCAGTGTTGATAAAACTCAAACAAAAGTACAAACTGGAGCACCACGTTCATAATCCGGAATGACGTGTAAATAAAACCTCAACAATCACCCCAAGTGGAACTGTTGGAAGATAATTAAAAGAACCACATACACCCAAAAATAATAATCCAAATGGCAACACAACGCAACCCACCGAGAACAACAAGCTTGCATCATATACAGTCAAGTTTCTCTAAGGTAGTATCTTTCATAGATAGCAAGTCTCTCTAAGATCAACATTCTTGACAGTCCTTTCATATTCAATATATTTTATGTTTCTCAAAGCTGCAAGGTTTCCATTAGTTTCTCTAATCTGCTCATGATGTTTGTAGAAACGGGGGATTTAATTCTTTTCAAGGATTTAAATCCGAGTTAAAGGAGTTACAATGATGATTTAACTCTTATACTCACTCTTAAAGATTTCAATAATTTCATATAAGCAACGAGGGAATCGGGGGTTTTAAAATCGCGATTCAAATCGTGAGTTGAAGGTCACCGTGAAGCATTAAATCGCGTGTTCACTCCCACACGAGTTAATTCATGTTTTAAATCGTGAGTTGAAGGTTGCCGTGAAGAATGAAATCTTAATTATTTTGAATGATTTAATTATTTATGAATGAATTAAATCACAAAGAGTTATGAACATTCTTCTTCGAGGTAAGAATTAACTCACTCTTTAGAAAGATTTAAATAATTCATTCTGAATCATTGTGCATATCACTAGATGTTTGTACGCCAATGCCTCAAAGGGAGGAGCCGTGTTTTTGGGTTTGACTGCTCGTGATGGCTGCGTTTACAGGATATGGTTAAAGCCTTTTGCCATACAGATATAGTATACCATCCAAGTGTTTTTGTTTCTCAAAGCCGCAAGACTCTCTAAGATAGCGATCCCTTCAGCTTGCCATTTAGAGAGACTTGACTCTATTTACAAACATCATGTCCAGAGCTTAAGACTTTCGTTTTATAGAAGAGAAAGGCATGTCTCGTAGTAGTAGTCTTAAGTCCTAGTCCGAGTCAATAACTTAATTGCTTCAACAAAATGAGATAAAGTGTAATACGAATCAAAATCTGTACAAGTAATTGTGTAACGCTGATTAAATTCGACCTTTACAGTCAATTTGGATCCCATTGCAATGTCGCACTCTCAGCCATTCGATTAAAATACGCGGCAAAACTGCATCACGCTATTGCGTCAGACAAATGATGGTCACGTTCCGTTCTGACTAGTCGTGAAAATCACACTTGTGTAGCTTTTAATTGCTTTTGGATTGCCAACAACACGACGAGGCGTCAACTGGCATCTACTAAAACATGTCAAATGTTAAATGCCGAAACGTGATCAACCGACGTGCGTTCTTTGTAGTGGTACACGAGGGAAACACTCTTATCCTGGAGCATATTAATATTGCCAATGAGCAATTCTTCCAACACCAGCACGTAATTTCTATATTTGAATGCCAGTTTTATAAAATTACCGAACAATATTAACCATCTCGCAACAACCCTTTTCAGAGAACCAATTTTGGTGAAGTTATTTAAAGCTAATGTTGGTATCTTCTTCGAACCATATCAGCAAGACGTTCATAAGTATTGCTTGCACAGCAAATACCGAAGCGAGAGGAAGTAATCTCCTCTGATGGTAATTTAACATGATTTGCATTCAACATGCTGCTCTCGGGACTTAGGAAACGATTTCAAATATCTTTCAATTCTACGAACGTTTCCGTAATCCCACTACCGGGTCCTCCGTGTTCCTCAATCTCACACTGAGCCTGCCCTGTAGGAAGCGCCACGTGCCATTCTAAAGGTGGGAGATAAAAAAAAGGGACGGGACCAACTCAACCCATCCCAGGTCGGAGCAAAGGATTAGAGACGAAGTCAAACAACGCCACAGGATTAGGGGGAGAATTCATAAGCCAAAACGGGAGCTCATTCCGGAACGTTTGTCTAACCCAAATCATCATCTTCCCCCGGTGTGTTGGTTATTTCGGGTGAATACAAATGTTGCCTTACTATGTGATAGTTTAACACTGTTAAAAACGTCAATAGCATATCTCCACCAATCCATTTTCGTCTACATACCACTTTCGATGTCGTTGAGGAGCAGCAGCGTAAAAAGTAGCAGTAATCCACATTTCAGATGCATTTTTTCACCCGATCAGCCGGAACCGGATGGCCGCCGCCGATCGTGCCGTGATCTGAAGCGCGAATGTGCCGTCGTCGTCGTTGGCCACGTCGTCTTGGCGGAGAACACGGAAGAAAGCAGCTAAACAATACTACGGATGATCGGGTTAGCGTTTCCACCGATTTTTCGTAAGTTGCCTCCTTCTGTTCACTGCTTCCCGTAGGTATTTACTTCACAATTTCCGCACAATTCTTTCCTCTAGCCCGCAATAACTCACACGAATGATTGGATTTTTCATCGGCATGGAAAACAAACGGAATTGATCAAATATCGCTGCACACCTCAGGATCACGATCCTTTTTTTTATCTTCATGCACATTCACACATACACACGAACACGTTGATAACACCGTTGCAGATCGATCATACCACCGTACCGCACTCACGCACAATACACACTAGAGCGATTCTTTGCACTTACCCTTCACAAGGGGAGAGGGGTTTTCAGACATCCATACAGATAATCGATTTTGAACCACGCTTTGCCACAATATTACCTTCATTCACCTTTTTTTCAATCACGATCTTTCACTCACACATTAATTTTTGGGGCCAATGCACACGCACCTACAAGAAATGCCAAATGAATTTAAGATTTGAATAAAAACAACTATTTAAAAAAAAATCACATATATCAATCTGTTTAATCAATTAAGGGTGTAAAACAGAGGTATTTCAACAACATGTGTAATTTTTTTCCGATTTCTTCAAATCACTAAAAAGCGATGAACTTCAATGTCTTCAGTTGTCCAGAGCTCCTGCAACGAAATAGAGAAATAACGAAAATAAAATTAATACACAGTGGCACAAAAGTTGCATGGCAGAAATAAACATCCTTAAGTTACAGTTCGATTCCGAATCCGAACATTGAAGATAGCTGGGAAATATCATGTCGTTGCTACTATTTCAACAAAGAATGCCAAACAACCACAACACATATCGCCCGGAGCGAGATATGGCTGGTTCGGTTGCACATTCGAATAGATTTATCCAGCCATTTGGCCGTCTCACGTCGCTAGAATGGTGGCAGTATTGTAGCAATCCTATCCCCAAATGTACATGATCCTACCATTTCGATACACACAAAGGGGCGCTTCGCTTTATCTCACTCTCCCAGATTTCCATACAAGTTTTCCGCCAGTGGTGTGTGTGTGTGTGTGTTTTTTTTTTTGCTAACAGCAGCAAAACTTATGTTTCTTTGTTTCCTAACTACGCGGTGCACACGATCGGAACGTGCAAAATTATGCGTACGGAACAGTGTTCACCATTTACCAACGAGGTTTTTGTTAGTGTGTTTTTCGTGGGCTGGATACAGAATATATCGACGCAAGGATTGCCAAAAGCAGGAATGGTGAACGGCGGTTTTCCTCAAGCAGTATAAATAATTTCCCATTCTTTACCAATCAATCGCAAACTTTACGCACAGATAGTCTTGGATGTTTTCACAAAATTAAAGAAAATCAAGCTAAAAGGAAAATAATTGTTTGAAAACGTTATCTAATTTGATCGATTAAATTTGATTTAGATGTTTGTACACTGTTTCTTAGCTTGAAATACTTTCAAATAAACGAAAATTCGACATTAAACAATCCGCATCAGTAGTATATCTCGAAGACTACCTGTACACGTGTACAGAAAAAAAAGAAATCCCAAAGACTATCATTTGCGCTCGAATATTCCACCCTTTGCAACACAGCAGCTCGGTGTAGAGAAATGCTTTAGGGTCCTTCGAAAGTGGCAATAACAACAGAGTAACCCCTCTCTTAAGGGTTTCGTTCGAACCCTACTAGTAACTCCGAACCGTACTTTAGGAGTCCATCACTACTGCCAACAGCGCACAGAAAGTTCGCGACAAAACAAAAGGTCAGCTGTTTTTTTTATTCTTTCTTTTTCCTCTCTCATTTTTTTTTCAATTTTCTTCCCTTCTCAGCACACACACACATTAAAGCGAGCAGCATGGCGAATGGTTCACGAGATGTATCTCGGATTCATGAATAAGATTTAATTCACGCCGTTTCATTCACACCAACGATCTGCTCACTCGTTTCTGCACTCTCCTGTTCTCGGCTGGAAAATTCATCTCCGTCGTGTTCAGCTCATGGTTGTTGTTGCTTTTTTTTTATTGTTACTTAGTCCTCGCACCAAGCACGCAGTCTCGCAATGTGAAAAACAACTCCCGATCAACAACAGCGCGAAAAACCCCTCAACTACACACACGCACACACGCAAGCGAGGAATGTGTTGTTGCTGTTCTGTGTCGGAAACACAAAGAGCTTTCGCTACAGATCGTAATGGATGCTGATGTTTGCTTTTCTGCAAAGACAATTGTTTTGATTGAGTTTGTATAATTATTGAAACCTACTCAATTCATTTGATGAGAGTTGATTAATTTTTTTATTAAGAAACAGTACAGACTGCTTCAACACTATTATAAATAAACTGCAAAATATCCTCGACTTTAGGACTTTTTAGCACCTGCCTTCTAAAGAAACATGGTAATCCTAGCGTCAAAATTTTCTACAGCCAAGTACAACGAACAACATATTTCACATTGTTTATTTTTGCTCTGACAACTACTTACACGCATACACATTGTGGTACGGACACAGGACTCAGCTTCTCCATAAGCACTTCAAAACAGATAAGGCTTGGAAAAATGGTTTTCCATCAGGAAGATGAATACTTTAATCTTCAATCACCATTAATGCATCAGCACGATAAAGCACGCACAGCTAATAAAACTCCCACCAGATAGACAAGAATGGTTCGAAGACTTTGATAGCAGATTTTCACGCATGTTTTACCACGCCATTGGGAATGCACTTTTCCATGGGCCACATGGTAGCGAAAGTTCACCACACCACTAACATGCCAACAAACCCAACACAAAGAAGTTTGGGCAGCGCAACAACTCACAACAACGCAATACTCGCACACTGTACAAACACTCGCCATTAATCCTCCGCCAGCAACTCCATTTTCGGACGTACTTCACCAAGCGTTTGCAGACAATCAGTTATCTCAAACCACCCAGATGCAGATCACCTTTCCACGTCCCAGATTAATATGCAACATTGGCGAAACGAAACACCAATTGCTACCTTTTGCGTTGACAGTTTTTGGCGTTTCGCGTTCGCTGTACTTCCGAACTTCGAACCGAGTGTCTTTGTTATCCCTGGCACGGAGGGTCACTCACGCATAAAATGAATGCTCCCGCCAGTGGAGGACTGGGCGCAAGATACAGCACGGGCAGCGACACTGGAATGTAGCAACAAAAAAAACCATACACATAACAAACCACAGGAAAAATCACAAGAGAGAACATGGTGCCGAAAACGAGGAGTCCAAAGGAGTACTCAACTGCCGCCATGGTTTTAGTGGCAATGAGTAAGCAGTGCGCAGGTCCAGGAGCACCAGAGTTCAGGTGTTCATTTCTCTGACTGCTCGGTTTTGGGACGAGAGCAACAACCATTGGTCTATTTAGATGTTTGCCCGAGTACAACACTGGTTGTGAGCTGTCCTTTCATAAGGATACACCATGCCTTGGGTTTCCCCCGTTCACTACGAGAGAGTATGCTCGAATGGCCCAAGGTTTTTACTCCATCGTCCGTTTTGCTGGAAAGGTTTCTTATCACATTACTCTCCTGCCGGAGATCGTAACGCTCTGCGGCTCTCTGTTCGTTTTGGTATCACTCCCACGCACGTTTTTACATGCAACTCCTCTGGCTCCTTGTCACCTCGGCCACAGAATCCCAGTAGCATCCAATAACCCTTGATTCACAGTTCAAACTGTTGTTGTGCGCTAAAAGTTTGTCATCCTCTGCACCGTAAACGACACAAAACGAATAACAAAAATCAGTATGATGGTTCAAACATTGGAAAATAACATAACAGTTAATAAGTTTGATAATCTCGAACAGACTTTCTGAATGTGGAAGAAAAACTAAACCCACGCACAACAACAAAAAATCATCATCATTAACAACCTTTTAAAGACTCCCAAAGGCACGCAAGTGCCACCACGAAGTGCATCGACGAAGAGTGCACTTACTCACACCGCATATTTCGCAATCGTGTGGTACTATAAATAAATCCTTTTAGATACTGAACAGAGGACTAGAGCTGGATGCTGGGCATGATGCGTTCTCCATTTAAACATTACACACAATCATCTGGTTGTGGCGTAGCACTTAAAGCAAAAAGCTATTAGACAATCAAACAAAAGCTACGCACAAAATACATTTGCAGTATACTAACTGCCACTAACCCTAAAAATGTTAACTATTGGATAACTTTATACAAATATTCTACCAAATTATGGCAAGACCAAGAGCTTGCAAAGTCACATTTAGCAGAAATCTCCATGTATAAATTAAGATGATTACTGCTTGTTTACTAATTAGACGATATAACAAACCTGATGCGGGGTATTGACGAGATTTGAACCAGGACGTTCGGTGTACTAAGACCAAAAACCGAGGCACACGACCACGGTTCCGCTCTGTTAATATCAAGTTAAAGCTTACTAATATTATATCAGGCAGAAGCGACTATTCACCTATTGGTAAATCAATTGACAGAGCTTCGACAATTAGCAGGAATAGTCAGACCAATACCGACAATAGTTTTAGAATCAAATTAAAGAAACAAGTATAAAATAACAGTCTGTGAAATGTAGTACTTAAAATATATTTCACAGCAATATACGAACTTTAATAGAAGGACTGTCTCAAACACCAATTAATGTAGCGTGGCGTGGCACAAAACCGTGCGTTAATTAAATTGTCGCAAACTCGTCGAGGCAATCCCGCACACCAAGAAGCGAAAACGCACAATATGCAATTTAGTTTCTAAATTCGAAATCGCCGGGACCAGATGGTAGAAGGTAATCACTATTTGTTGACTGCTTCCGGTGGTTCGCAAAATGCAATCTTCTGAACATGACAGTGTGTTGCCAGGCATCTGGGAGGATGTCTCTTTCGGTGGTAGAGTACAGTAAACATTAAATTGACAAAGTACCAACATTTTTGGTAGAAAATTAATTTAAAAAAAATACAACAACTGAAGCATATGTAGTAGTAAAACAAAAAAAAACAAAATGGAAGTTTTTAAATAATTTTTACGACGAAGAATTAATAGAATCGATTAATTACATAGCGTATGGAACAAAAAAAATTAATACTTAAATTTATGGAGGCGTCTTAGCTATCAACATTTAAATGCATAACGATATGAAGTTGTGGCAAATGCTTTTATTTGAAAGCAATTGTTAGATGAATACGATTGAACAAAAAAATAGAAGGTTCAACTGTACAATGCAAATGCGTTTGGGCGAAGCAAATCGTACAAGGTCTTCCCGGCAACGGCGTTTAGACATCGATTGAAAGCATTGATTTTAAACCCCGCGGTTAAGTTGTGACGGCGGGGGCTGTACTATTGGGAAGGGAGGGGAGGGGGATGAAATGATTTTCAATAGGAAAATTGAACAAAACAAAACAACCAACTCATGAACCATTTCGGTCTCGTTCATTTCAACTCATCTCATCCTGTTTTCCCCCAATAGTAGCAATACTAACAAGTGGGAAATGTGCTGACTGTGTAGTAGAGTGAAAGGAAGAGACGAACGCGCACACACACACACACATACACCGTTTGATCGACAGGGTCGACGAACACACAGAAAGGACGTCAAAGTCAGCCAGGATAGAGTCAGCGAACTTTCGTTCTCATCCGGCCTGTTATGCTGTGTGAAGTGTGCGGTGGTAGATGGATGTTAAAAGGATCGTACAGCGCGCAATCAACACAAACACATCCACAGGCGTTATGTAGCAGCGACGTCCTACGAGTGCGTGGTACGGAGTAAACCGAGAAATTTTAAACTCTTACTCACCCACACACGCTTTCCCGCTCGATAGTACTAATGCTTACTGCGCACCCATACCCGAACAAGTGTACTTGTGCGTTTCGTAGTCGATTGGGGGAGGACTGATGCTGTTCTTTGTTTGGGGCTAGCGGTCATCCCATTGCCGTGTAGTCGAATCTCTTGCTTACGGTTGCAAAGGGTGAGTTTACAATTGTACTTATCTCCCTATGCCACGCGGTAGTCCAGTGTTTTCAGTAGCTGGAATGGCAAAGAGTTAAAACCAAGCAAATTAGACTGCCGTTCAGATAGTTTTAACTCGTCCTTGACACATCGCCTATGTACATATCAATAAAGGATGCAACAACGCATAGATAAACACTCCGCAATCAACCAACTAACCAGGAGGCTGGAGCAGATATCTGAAAAACAATTTATCCTAATGATATTTCGATCAAAATTCCAAAGAAATTCTCAATTTTTTAGCTTATCTCCAATTCCCCTCGCGTCAACAGTTCTCGAGAGACGGCTGGTGTTTCTTTCCGTCCAACGGATAGCACTCGTAAGGCTCCCAATTGTGTGTGTTTTTTTCGTCCTCTAGGACGTCCGTTCTCAAAAAACTTTCCCCCCGGAGACGATGACCTACGACCGGCGGCGCTGGATGGAAACAACCTTCCGAAGGGCATGATTGCTATTATCGAATTCGGGGTTGTTCGCCCTGCCCCCGGTTGGGATCAGAAGCGCACTAGCGCTTTTGCTTCACAAGCAAGCACCATCACAGTTCCTGGGCGAAGGACTAGAAAAACGAACAAAAGAGCGCCCGTTTCCTTCCGAAGATAAAGTGCGCTGGAAGTCACGAAAATTATGACAAACAGCCGCCACCGCTGCGTGCAAAACCTTTTTCGCTTGCCGGGTGATGTCGCGCTATAAATGGAAAGATCAACCGCAAAGGGTATAACTCCCACCGTGGAAGAAGCTTATCCGTTGAGTGGGACAAATTCTTTTCAGCTGGAAAGCAAAGAAGAAAAAAAAAAAGCGTTGGTGCTTCTAGCTCAAATTAATGGTCGGTTGCTTCCGATAGCAAATATGCCAATAATGTTCTTGCCTTGTGCGTTTCACCGCTCGTCACCATGGAGGATCAGGGTGATTTTAATAATGGGGTTGGCAAGAGAGATGATTTGTTAAGACATTTTTCTTACTTCAAACATTGTAAATAATTGGTAGGACAAATGAACTATTTTGATTTGCAAAGCATAAATGCTAAATGTTAACAACTACTCAAGATTACCAATATAAGGTAACAAAAATAACATACAAATGGAATTAATTCACCAAGTAGAAAGTTTGATGATGTCGTTACAGTCAAAGAGATAAAAATGGTAGTTATGATTGCTTGAATTTTATATCTCTTATGCTTAATTAAAATGTTTTAAATTATCTCTTGGATACAATTAATTATCTTTTGAAGAAGAAAACATCTAGTTCAAGTTTAACACGAAATCGAGCTAATAAAACCGAACAAAGATTGTCCGTGATGTCTGCCGTTGAGTGTTTCTACCAAAGCGCTGTTTAGCGCATCATTTTGTCTGAGACACGACAGACCCTACTTACTCGAGCATGGGGTAATAGAAGTACCTCCCAGCGGTAAGTGCATCTCAACCGCAGCGCTCAACCTTAAATTACACCACACACAACAATACCGACGCCGATTACGAAACCATTTAGGACCGAAACCACCCGAACCGCCACTGGCATAACGCAGAATGGGTGGAAACTGGTCGTGGTCTGGAATAAATAATTAAATAACACCAGCAGCCAAAACAGCAGGCCTGCACCGGTCGGACGGACAACCGTCATTCCATTTTCCAGCCGATTTTTCTCTACCACCAGCGATTCAAAACTGGATCATGCTCATGGACTGCTTGCCAGTGATATGCACCGAAGCCTTTCGCACCGGGCTGTGCCGAGCTCGGCCGGTTTTATATCTTCGTGTGCTTGGAAGGCGGACACAAATATCGCACGGGAACGAGTTTCTGTGTTCTCACAGAGAATTTGGATATTTGCCACCGACAAAATGTCCCCACCTTCACATGCAGCAGCGCTTTCGTGCTCCCACAGCAGGCCTTTTGCGGGGTAGAAGAGCTTTCCATTTCAACATAATGAAAACTTCCAAGCAACAAAGCGATGGAAATTTATCATAAAACCATGCCTGGCAAATCGTAGCCAGGAAAACGAAACGACGGTATACCCACACACACACACATCCATATTCTGGTGACGAAAGAAAATGTGCAACAAGTTTACGCTTAAAAAATGGAAAACTAACACCGTGGAAAATCGATCGATCGAGCCAACCAACAAAACAAAATATTTCAATCCGTTCCGAATTTTCCGGGGTCATGACGAATTGGGTGGAAGGCGATGGGTTTTGGCAATGATATACCGAGCCCATCCACTACATTTTGGTACATTGTACGTATTAGGGTCAACTGTAAACAACGATTTAATTTCAAATTTTTAACAAACTTTTTGGAAATTTGAACGAATTCTACACGTCGAGTTTTTCGCGATTTGAGATGTTCTACATTATTGATAGATAAAATTCACATGTTTCTGGAGTAGGTTGAATCGAACTCTGGGACATTCTTCTGAAATTATCTCCGGATTAATGCAGAATAATTACTGACTGGGGAGCTCCAGCCTTCTCTAACTCGACTCCGAATTGAGCTTCAAACGTGATTCAGAATGCAAAACCGAATTTAACTCTGGGTTTGAATGCAATATCAACACCGGAATTATCGAAGTATTCCTGAACACCACTTTCGACTTCGGATTATTTTTGGAGTCGAAACTGAATTTTCTATGAAGTTCCCAAACGAATAGCAAACTTGGTTTTGCTGTGAATTGGCAAACATTGCGTTCTTTGAGAGACAAAAGTAAAGTAAATTAACAAAATAACCTTGCAACCAACACCAAACGCCACACAAACACGTTACGTGGCGTTACGCTTGGCGATCATTCGCTTTTTCCCGACAAATTTAATGTGGCCCCTCACGCTAATTGCTCATGTGCAGGGCCACCAGCCCTTTTCGTACGAGTAATTGTTGTGATTATTGGTTCTCCGTTTCTGTCCCATCCTTCCAGTTCCTCCCATCACCCCGCTGGCCGGAGCGTTCTACCAATTATAACGGCAAATCGTTGAACCGGTGGTCCATCATTTCCGATCCGGTCTGTCATCGGGGATTTTGTAAATGTCCACCAAAACGAAAAACAGAAACAAACAGTCAAGAACGCCGGATAGAACAAAAAAAAAGAGTAAAAAAGTATAGAAAACACTCCGATTCACTTCAACTCCAATTTTCAGTGGCATTGAAAAGCGACTGACTTAATTAATGAAAACAAAAACTATGCCCGGGTTGGTTTGGACGCTGTAGGATGTATGTTTTTACAGGTTTTCGGCTTCGGAAGGTTCTATTATTGGCCATAGAGTCCAAAAGCTGGAAACAATTTAGTCCCACAAACAAACGGCACCATCATCCAAACCAAATGGCGACAGGGTTTTCGGTGAGTACTACCTTTTAGTAGAAACAATAAGCAAACAAACCGCGCTCGGATGAAAGCCAACAGTCGCATTCACCTGAAAATCTTCCGATTGCCATTGGATGAGTTCTGATGTACAAATTGAAATGCTCGGTGCAATTAAACGGCAATTAAGCAAACAAATAGCAGGTAGGTGATAAGCAAAAATACTTGAAAATGGTTTCGATTGCTTCATTAGGATTTCTTTTTATAGCATAACAATTCGGTAATTGATCGGTAAGGATTTATTCGTTGTAAGGTAATTTATAGAATCATCTGACCATTTCAATCAATTATGGTTCAACCAAACTTTGGTATAACACGAAAGCAATTATTTATTGTAATTCTACTGAAACTTTCTTTAAATTTCTTCGAAGTTTTATATTTTTATGTTAATCGAAAAAACATAAATTAACGAAAGCGTCCTAACAATATTTTTGCGCTCTTCCATTCAAAGCATCCCACCCTCGAAGCAAATCGCCATGCATGTAAGAGCGATGCCCATATTTCTGTAGTCCCCCACTGTGAATGCACCACCGGTGCACTAAAATGCAGCGAAGAAGAAATCTTGCCGCTCTTCATTTCCTGTTTCATTGCGCTACACCCCGAAGGAAATAGAAACAGTTTCGGCGCCACGTTAGAGAAGTTTTCATTTCTAAAGCATAAATAACCTGAAGCATTGGACCGGAAACCGATCGAGAAGCTCTTTTTCGACTCTATTCTTTTCCTGCCGGAGCTCTTCGTGCTGGCAGGCAAATAGTTTGAATGCAAAACGAAATCGATTGCAGAAATGTTATTTTCACTTAAGAAGAGCGAGCAATTCAACAATACTACACACAAACGGCTGCGATAAAATACAATTGATTTCATACAATCGTTCGGAGCGTCATTGTCAATTCCAAACATTGAAG
Organism: Anopheles marshallii; assembly: GCF_943734725.1. Lineage (NCBI taxonomy): Eukaryota > Metazoa > Arthropoda > Insecta > Diptera > Culicidae > Anopheles > Anopheles marshallii. The sequence goes on along the minus strand of NC_071327.1, from coordinate 27,810,522 downwards.
ATCGAGTATGAGATTAACGATACAGTTGGTGGGATTTAAACACTAAACATGTCCGATCTATTTATAAACACTTCGAAATCGATTCACTCTCGATTGTTTAAACACACTTTCTCCGATTTGTCTTTACAATATGTCTATTATATTCGTTACTTCGTGAATAAACATTGGCGAGATAAACAAATATCGAAAGAGCTCCCAATACCGGCTGGAAGCCATGTGTCAAATGTATACAATGCTCGGGCAGTAACGATTAGGCGCCTATGTAATAAATGCAGGACGAAATTAATGTTTTAAATGTAGAAACCCATTCGTGGATGATTGAAACTCAATAAATCCTCATGAATGGTTGTATATTTCAGAAGTTGCCCAATTTTGCCGAAACAGTGTCCAGGGAAATTTAAAAACATTCACCACTGAATAGGTATCAGAGTAAAAATAATAAATTATGAAGCATTATCAAAGATTTTGAATGAAGTTTGCTTTACTGAGAAACGCAAGTTACCATGTCCAACAAAGTGTTAGAGAGACGAAAGAATTCCTCAGGAATCGAAGTCTCTTTAAGCCATTTTCTACCATCATAATCTAAATGTTGGAGCTGGATTCAAAACATCCATCATTCGAAAACCTGCAAACGATCCTGCGAGCAATCATTGTTTTCTTCCTTCAGTTATTCTTGAAGATCATGTAAGGAACAATGATCATACTTGCCCTAAGGAATTTCCCTTTGCATGAAACGAAGAACATCAAGAACATAACAGCACCCTTTGGATCAACTTCATGTTGAAGGGCTTGTGATCCACGCACTACTCCAACAGAACAAAAAAACAAGAGCCTAAAGGGTTTTTTTGGACAACAAAAAAACACACAAATATCTCCCGCAGAGATGGGAAGGGTTAAGCCTCGAACAGCCAAATACCAAACACACGTACACACAAACACACACGCGCACAATGAATGGAAGAAAGAAGAGCAACCGCATGATAGGCAGCGTACGATCGAAGTTGGCCATCGTGTCGTCATGCAGTACAGGCAGTATCCACAACCACACACAACTACATCGCACTCGTTTTTGGAGCAGCAACAGCAGCAGCGTGACCATCGTTGTGTGTGTCGCGGTAAATTCTTGTGTGAATCATTCGATGCTGTACGACCGGGCCCCCTCGGGGAAAGGAAATGAAGGTGAGCGAGACAAATCATCTGGCAAAGGCGAAGTGCCCGAGCAAAACGATCGCGTCAAAGGGAAGCACAAACAGTGAAGAGACGCAAACTCGATTCAAACAAACCGTTTTTCGCTTTTGTTTTCTGCTCTGTTCAGTTTCTGGACCTTCCTTGTGTGCCTTTGCCTGGTGCTGGCCGCCCTTTCTCCACAATGCCTCTTGCTGCCACACTAACACACGCACACGCTTGCTTTCGTTTCATGCACACACACACTGCTATCCATGCGGATGACGCGGGGGGACATTAGCTTTAAAGCGGTTTGGTTCACGCACAATGGAGTTACATTATTCGGGGCATTTTTTACAACCAAGCGCACCCAAAAAGGTGACAACCAACATATAGAGATGAATGAATCACAGAAATTCAACTGCAGACTGGTGGGTCGTTGTGTGTTTATCTAGGTGTGTTGTGTACAAAACATATAAATACCATCTTTGCGAGACAGAACTCACTAGCCAGCACCTTTTATGTTGGGGCTATAGTAAAAACCAGTTCTTTGATTTGTGCCGATGCTTTATCGCTACTAGGGCACTCTCGCGTAGGGAGGTAACAACAGAGAGAATGATCAATCCCTTTTTCAACTTCTTCAGTAAGACCAACCAAACCAGAAGCTGTGGTAACGCGATCGTGTACATGACTCGTTTTTTTCTCTATTGGGCTTGTACCCACAGTAACCACATTAGCAACCACACAGACACATACACACGCAACGAAGGGAAACAACACAGCAACCCTTTTTTTTCCTTTCCAGTTTTCCCTTCGTAGTTTGTATTACTTTCTTTCTGTGTCACTCGGCGAAGGGAAACACACTTTCTGGACACGGATACAACGGACCCACGGAAGCACTTGGTCCGAAGCCACCCGTTGATCGATGTACATTAAAGGTGAATGCATACAAACTTTGCAAACTTCCATCGAGCGACATTTACTTGTGGAATGCATAAACATCAGCTCCAGATTTTCACTCACCTTTCTTTCTTTTGTAGCAAGAATTTCCACACATACAAATACACACACTTCGTCTCAGTAACAGGAAGGTTGATTTCACTTCGTTCTATAGCTTACTTTTTCGATTATTGCCACAACAACGAACAATTAGCAAACCTAGAGGACTTATCACTTTACATCAGCTGTTAAACTTCTCATTCGCATCGGAGGCTCGCCATGGTGACATTGAATGGAGGGCTTGAACACATATTCCAGAAACACAAGACACAAACCACTGACTCACTGTCGCAACAGCATCCTTCGTTCGAAACGCAAGCACCAAACTGTTTCTCCTAATTCTCTGGAGCTGTCGTAATCACAAATCCCCACAGAAATAGAAATATTCTGCTTACACGCTTTATTCAACAAACTGCAGTGAACCGGAAATTGCTAAGTCGACTACCATACCGAGATTAGACTGTTTTTGCAAGTTATTCTTGTATGCGGCCGCAGCACCAACCATCATGACGGCAAACAATGAATTAAATGACAGCAGCGACGGATCAATTGATGCTGCCAGTTCGCTGTCACGGTACTTGTCAAATGTTGACCAATCCGAAAGCCCATAGTGCGAGGGTTTTTAACCAGTTGTAGAGAAATATTTTTCCCATTTGCGCAATGTTGTACGAACGGAAGTAAAGAGGAATGTAAAACGATTGTAAATGACTAGGAACAGACAGATATGTGATGTCAAGTACCGGGACGCATGCCTTTGCCTAGACTATTTCAAATTGTTCGTTTTTATGTTAAGTGCAGTGTATTCATAAACATTCGCATATTTTTGGGGTTTTGTAATGCCAGTACATTACTACGCACTTTTTATCGAATTTAACTTCTTCTTGTCATCTTATTGAATGCAGCGATGAAATAAATCTGGTTATTTTTTAAATTTTTATTTATTTACTTTCAAGCCACTATGATAAGAACAAACACTTCCTTTTAAGCTGTAGTTTGTGTATTGGTATAATAGTATTTACATACAACAAACGTGATTACACTATGCAGTATGCTTTATCAATAAACCCTATTCACAATTCACCTACATTTGCATGCTGTTTATAGTTCGTAATATAAGCCTTATCTTGCACAACATTTTGAAGTCATGTTTTAACTAATTCAATAAAAAGAAACGAAGTTTAAGTTTCCACATTAATAACCGTTTCTTATTGTATCTTTTCAATCGGTCTTATTTTCTCTATATATCCGTTACGGTAGAAGAGGTACACAATTCTTCCCTAAATTAACTGTCCAAGAACAAAACAATTCATTATGATCTATGTATGTTACAACAAAACATAAAAAAAAATGTTTCGAAAACATATTTTTTTGTCGAACGCGATTCGTAGCGCTTTCTTTGATTGCTTTCTTGTTATCATTTCACTTTCGGTAATAAAAGTAAACTGACAAACAAGATAGTGTGCAGTAGCTGTGATTGACTCGAATCTGCATCCATTGGTGACCTAACAGCTATTTTAAATGCTTTGCTTCCGTAAGCACCGCAATCTTCTATACACCCAAAGCTAGCGGAGACACACACTATTTCAATTATTTAGTTCCTTAGTTTATGTTCTGCACAATATATACACGATAAGTGGTTCATTCTATCGCACCAATCGACTGATGTACTAAGTGCCCCATCATGGCCACTGTTTGCACTCCATCCTGGTGCTTGCTAGTGCTACTGCTTACTATTACTACTACCACTATTGTTATACGGCACATTAAATATAATTCCATAAAACAAGTTAACCAGAGCAGATGAAATCATTCTACGAAACATCTACAAAAACAAAGTATAGGCGTGCGAGATCGATTTGAAACAGAGGTGGTTTTCTAGATTACTTCCGGTACGGAGAGAGTTTCGGGACGTCCACTACTACGGGCTGTCGTCGCTGTCCGGGTTTGAGTCCCTCCGGTGCTACCACTTTCGTCCACCACCGCCCCGATTGTGACCTCGGTTGTTCTGCAACCAATGGCCACGATAGTTTCCACGACCATCGTCACCCATCCGACCACGATCTCCTCCTCCACCACCGTTTCGATTTCCATTGTTACCATTATTGCGATTGTTCCAGTTGCCGCCGATTGCTGGTCCTCCACGGTTTCCAAAGCCGGCACCACCACGCGGTGGATTATTGCCACCGACAAATGGTCGATTGCCTGTGACCCACTGCTGTGGTGGCGGAGGACCGTTGCGGAAATCGACCCCTCCCGGTCCGGGCGGTCCCCTTCGACCACCCATATCCGGGCCACCACCCTGCATCAGTCCCAACTCGGGCGGTGGTGCGTTAAAATTCGTCGCGCCCGGGAACATTCCCGGCGGAGGCACATTCGGTGACATGTTTAGTGGCATGTTCATCATGTTTGGACTACCACCCGGACCACCGCCACCCCCCGTTGGTCCCATACCGGGTGGTGGTTGATTGAGCGGAAACATACCCGGCGGAAGAACGCCTGGCCGTGGTCCACCCGCTCCACCCGGTGGTCCTCCCATATTCCAAGGGCCGGGCCCAATCGTAGCCGCGGCACCGGGTGCAAACGGTGGAGGGAACCCGCCCGGACCAAATCCAGCCCCTGGCGGTAAATCGGAGGGAAAGAACGGTGAGTTAAACGCGCCCGATTCGTGCGGCGGTGTCGATTTGGGATCCGGCCACGGTACGCTGGTAAAATCGTTCACCGAATCCGGATTGCCGGTAACGTCCTCCAGTGGAATGTGTACCGGATCAGCGGTCTGGTATATGTCGGCCGGATCCGGTTCGATCGGCGAATCGGGAATCATGTGCTTGTTGAAGTAAAGGGCCTGCAGACAACCGCGCTCACGCTGCCTTTGCACATTACGCTCCAAACTTTGGTTGCCATCGGGTGACGGTGGTACATTGTCCACCTGCACTAACGAGCGCCACGTTGTCCGTTCCACCATGATGTCCTCGGAACCAACTTTCCGTGACAGCATAAACTTTTGCCGTTCGTCCACCCGTTCCATCTGCTTCATGTCCGTGAACGACTTCGTCACATTGCAGCGCTCCGTTACGTCTAGCTCGAAGTAACGCACCTCTTCCAGCTCGTCGGCCGTTCTCCAGCGCAGCTGCTTTTTAGGACCCTTGCGACGATGGATCACGAGCACACCGGGTGGTCCATCCGGTCCACAGCCCGGACCGGGTGGTTTCTTACCATCGATCGGGGAATCTTCCTCCTTATCCGAATCTTCCTTCTTTACCACACCTTCCGCTTCTTCCGCGATCTTTTTCTCCACATCGTTCATAACTTCGTCCATCAATTCAGTCTTTTCCTCATCATTGCCTTCGCCACCTTCGGCCGGTTCCTTTTTCACCGACTTCTCCCCACTGTTTTCTGAATCCTTTTCCTCATCATCATCCTCGTTCAGTTCACATTTGACTCGTTTGGGCTTCTTCAATATTGGCCCTTCATCATCCGCTTCCGTTTCATCATCTGCATTTATTTTTTTACCATCTTCTCCATTACTTTCCGCTTCAGCTTGTTCCTTCTTCGCGCCATCCTCGGTTGACTCGGTACCATTTTCCTCTTCCTGTTCCGCTAGTGTGTCCCGGTAGAAGGACATCGGTGCAATAGTTGGGACTTTCGGTGAGGTAGGTGTCGTTGGAGTGGTCGCTTCCGAGGCAGAATCGTCCGCTGTTGCTGTCGTCGGTGTGGGACTGCCCGGTGCAGTCACCTTGGGCGTACCGGTGTCCGCACTCGTCGGTTTATTGGTGGTCGTTGTTTCGCCTGTCTTGCTGTTCGCAACGGTGGTAGAAGCAGCAGCAGCAGCACCCTCCGAACCACTCGTGCGCCTTTTACGCTTCTTCACGTCCTTGCGCAGCGTGGCCGACAGTGCGTCCATGAACATATCCGATTCTACCAAGGCATCTAAAAATAGAATGGTAAAAGAGAATAATATAAGCGATCAGTTAATAAATCGGTTGCCGGAGTGTTGGGGAGGCAATAAAATGTCATTGCTTTCAATACACATGTATCGTAATACGGAATGCATATCAAGCAACAATTTATGTACAACTTCGCCGTTTTGGGTGGTGCTGTGCTGGTTGGTTTTGCAGAGCGGCTGATGATGATGTTTTCTGTGAAGTAAATGCGGAACGTTTTGACCCTAGTATGACCCTCTGTGGATTCTGGACTGTCTTGTCATTTAGAACACTCCTTACAGTCATTGCGTTTAGCAGAATAATCGTATTCCTACAGTCGCTCAATACACTCTGCACGAAGATCACATACAGCTTAAAGTGATAATTAAAATATTAACAGTTTAAGTAATATTAAACGAAACAAAGAAAGCTCAGACCCAGTTCTGCTCCATGATTCTCTCCATGAATATCATAATGAAAGCCAATTAAAAATGCGTATGATTTATACATTAAAAGGGGAAAACCATTTCACAACGACGTGAAATCATTCTGTTCAATAAACAAAGGAAATCTTTTCATCGAAACGTGAGTGGGTCAATTGGCGCCAACATACTGTATTGGCTCGTATTGTTGGAGAGTTTGGTTGTTCCACATGTTTGGAACAACAACGTGGTCAGTTACATGGTTTACAACTTTTAAATGCGTCATGCGTCTTTCTATGCATTTTACTGTCTAGTTCAGTCAAACATACGTTTTGGCATTGAGCCAATTGTATTGTAAAGCTGCCCAAGTCACAAAAAAACTATTGACTTCAAATTTATATAAAAATAGTACCCTTAATCGTCCATGGAAGTTGTGCGTGTCGTATGCAAATAGTAGGATGCTTCCGGGAAAGCGTCCTTCAACATGTTCGACACGGTGGTTATTTACGGTCTGCCCTCACTTAGTTCGTTACAGTATGGGTCTGTTGGGAATGCTTGAATTCATGAATTAATAAAACTGCCTCGATTGCCTTTAAAGCATTTGGTGCGTTGATACAAATTCATCAATGGAAATTCGAATGAAAAACCGTCTGCCCTTGAACAGTGCCCCCCAATGCCTTTGACAAGAGTGTGCAATATCAATTCCAAAAGAGATTTCATTTAATCTCGATTATTTTTTAAGATGCTCAACGTCCGAATAATTTATCAATAGTAATAAAACAGATTTACTATCAAGCCGAGAATGCCGTTAAGAGATTTAATAATTGCTAAATATTTCTAATCAAATTTCAAACCAATTTAGCGCGACAACGTGGGGCAAATTGTACATTCTTCAATTTACAGGCATGCGCTCTGCGGATATGCATGGCCTTGAATATAAAATCGTTGATATTTGAAATCTAAACGCGTCATTTACATATACTAAAAGCAAATACGAGACGTGAAATACTTCAATTCCGAGTGTGATACGAAAGTATTTGTAATAAAATTAAAGGAAATATAGAGTACTCGAGCTCCCTAACGTAGACGATCGGATATTAACGTATACTGACAACGAATGCACTGAGCAGGCGCAATGCGTCGCTTTCAATCCATTTCTAGGCTTAATTCGCGGGCGATAGTAAAGATCGATCATCTTTGGATATAGGAAAAAGGCAAAATTAAGTGATAAACAACGGTGAGTCATTGCAATCTTCATACAAAATTTTCTGTTCTGTTTTTTTGATATTTAACTATTCTATATATGTAGGGCTTCATCACACGGTAATACTTTTTTTATAATTTGTTAGTATTGGAAAACCCCCACTTAAAAAAAGGACTCCACATATACGCCATTTTACAGAGATTCAACTACTAATGGCTTCTCTCGTAAAGGACATAGAAAGGCATTGTTCGATTTATGCAGCAGTAATTCATCGCACATTATATTGCAAACGCTCCATTTAATGACGAGAAGACGAATATAACGGCAAATATATATGGATTTATATAGGTTTCCACGCGTTAAGCAGATGATAAGGAATATCTTTGGTTTGATTATTTGGGAAATATTTATTGTGCACGCTGCTAGTCGCACTGTACATATATTTTCGTCTTTTGTTTTTTACTTGATAAAATGTAATAGATATAGCATCGATCTTACACACCAGGTGGTAAGAGATTGCTAGTACATAGTTTCATTTATTTTACGTTAGGGTGATGATAGAGCAATTTTAAAATTAACGGTCAATATGCGATATCAGACTGGACCAAGATTTACGGTAACAATGTGAACATCTCATAAACTGGCTGTGTATAGTGCAGTTCCAAAAGCGGCAAAATTAAGAACCATAATAAATGGTTCTCCAAAAAAAAAAATACATTTAACGTATGTAGACCGAATTCGGTACTGTAAGAAAGAATTAAGCAACGAACAATCACGCACCGCACATCGAACTTGTTACCGATTGTTCATCGTTTTCCTCTACATCGACGGCCGATTCCTTCGCAAGCGGCTCTACAAAAAAACTTGTTCTTTTTCCAGTCAATAGCAGTCCGATTGCAAGGAAACGGTGCATGAGGGTTCTTTTTTCTGTGTGCGGCTGACAAGTTATGGATAAAATAATAGAAAAACACATTTCATTAACACTGTAAATAACCTCCATGTGTGGTCACGAAACATTTTTGCTTAAAGTTACGTCCACTACACGAACGTTATATAATGCAGGAACTAATGTTTTGTCATAGGGGAGAAAAGTGCATGGAAGACGAACACCCATTACCAAAAATATCCGCACGACGATATGTATTATTGATCGTGATAATCCGCACTTGGTGATGTACACCCGCGCCGATTCATCCTTCTGGGACAGCAGCTTCCTGGCTGATTCCTCAAATTCCATTCGGCGTTATTTTCTCATTCGACTCACTCTCAAAAACGCAAATGAAATAGTCATATGACATACATCCGGGCCGGTATCCTGTGTCCACCACCTACCAGAGTAGCACAGTCTTTCCCACCAAACCGCCAACACAGCTGCTAGCCACCCACGGCACTAAGAGCTGAAATGAAATGTAAAACAAAGAGAGACCTCCCATTAAGCAGGGTAAATTTTGAACTGCACTTACGTTGACGCTTCGGTGGTATGAGCTTGATGGAACCGGGCCGCTCCAGTGGGTCTTCCCTCGGCTTCTTCTCAACCGGCGATCCCGCCAACGTTGCTTCCCGACCCGACGATATGGGTGAGCTGCGCTTTACCGTACCAATGGCGGTCGATCCGATCGTAGTGGGGGAGGAGGTGGTGTTCGATGATGCTGTTGAAGGGGTAGTTGACGATGGTTTCTTCAAGCCTTTCCGCGATGGTGGCGGAGGAGCCTCTTCAATGAGACCGTGTGAACGAAACTGCGAATTGTACGTTTTAACCGTCTTGGGGCGATTTTCTGGATTGCGAACCTCGATTGAAATCGACGGTTTCTTGTTGGGAAGGGCTGAGGCCGAAGCGGACTTACTCGTCCTTGCACCATTCGCGCTAGTATTAGTAGTGCTACTCGATTCCGAACCACTGTCGTTCGAGACACCTCCAGCACCATCGTCACGCGAATTTTTGCGTGAAAGCTTAGGTGACGAAAATGACTGTGACTGGTTCTTGGTATCCCGAGTGCCGCTATTACTACTACTAGTGGAATGGCTTGATTTGTCTTTGTGATCTCGATGTTTATCGCTACTGCTGCTGCTACTCTTCGAGCCGCTGCTATTTGACTTAGACGATGAAGACGACGAGGAGCTTTTGTGTTTGCTACTACTGCTGTGGCGGTCTTTATCCTTACTGCGACTAGAGCTGGAACTACTGCTTTTGCTACTACTACTGTTTGAAGATTTGTGTTTGCTGCTGCTGCTACTGCTGCTGGACGATTTCGAAGAGGAAGATCGACTAACGCTACTACTACTACCCTTGCGATCCTTCTCCCGATCACGGTGCGAATGATGATGTCGATCCTTGTCTTTCGACGATGAAGTATTTCTTTCTTTGCTACTTTCTACACCATTTTGCATGTCTAATTTTTTCACATCCGTCACCTGCTGATCGTCCTTCTCGTTTGTGGCTACCGGTTCGTCGGTAGATTTGCCCGATTCGATGTTAACCACCACCTCTTCTTGGTCATCTTCCTCGTCATCCTCATCCCGATCGTCATTTTCATCGGTTGCTGCGTCGTTTGCACCCAGCAGCGCAGAAGCACGTTGCTGCTTTCTGTTCGGTTTTATCACCTTCGCCACAACCTGCTTGCCATTCTTTGTCGTAATCTTCAATACCAGAGAGGTTTTCTTAGACGAAACAACCGGTAACGCCGGTTCTCCCCCAGCCGTTTGGAATGTTTTTTTACCACCATCTACATCATCCCTGCCAACGTCAGATTGCTGTACATTTGGCACCACCTCATTATTGTTGGCGTTATGCACTATGTAACCATTTTGCTGGTAGTGGTTACTCGTCGTTCCGCTTCCGGAATCTCCACCCTGTTTTCCTAACACCCCACCGATCGCTAGAGCACTGTTCATTCCTTCGGAATTCAATTGTTTTCCGTCAGTTAACCCCGCCAAGCCAGTGACGGCTGGCAATTCTGACTGATTTATTGGAACCATAGGCGACAATTGTTTCGGGGCTTTCACAATATACAACCACTGTTCGACCAGCTTCGTTGCAAGAACTTTCACACCTGTGTCCAAGTAGAATGCAAAACAGAAATTAACCAATGGCTCCTATGATCTCCACACACTGTGCAACTACATTCAATTCGATACTTCACAATGTCAAACAATGGAAAACTGAAATCTTATATGCTGTGAAAAGCAACACTTACTTTCGTGCGCACTGTCCGTCGACAACGATTTGACCAGCCTGGGAGTACTATTTATTTTCAATCTCTCCACATCCACCGGACAGCAGAGAAGTAACTCCAACAGTTCCTGAATTAGTGGCCAATTTTTAGACGCAATGCCATCGACCAGCCACGTGTGTACCAGAGTCCAGCCCCCAGTTTGCATGAATTGACCCAGCAGCTCGGTTTCTGTGCACTTTAGTATCTGTATGTAAATGGCTTTGGAGACTAATTTTTTCGAAAACTTGGCCATCAAACTGGTAAGAGAATAGGAAGAAAAAACACAATATTTTAACGTCATGCTACAGTTGCAACGTGTACACCTCCCTCGTTAACGATTCTGTTGCTGGACACACACTTACTTTGCTAGCCGTCTCACTTCTCCCGCATTACGTATGCCACCATTTGGTGCGAGCAGCACGCTCAGACACACCAACAGTTTCATCGGATCGATACGCGGCTATTATAAATATGAAAATAGGTTTTAAATTTCTTTTTTACACGTAACACACACACATCGGGGGTAGAACATTCCACTTACCATTTTGAAGCCGTAGATTTGCTATTGCAATTGTATGGTTTTGTACGATATATCAAAGGTCTCGGATCGGATTTTTGATACTTATGGTATTTGCTAAAGAAAACTCCCTTTCCGTTTATTATTCATCAATATCACCTACTGCTAATAGCATTCCTGAACTTTCCGGCGAGGTATGGTATTGAGACCACAATGCATCCTACACGGGCCGCACCGGATAAGTTTTACGACGTTGTTTATGTTTATTTGCTGTAAAAATACAGAAAATCGTTCATTAATACACACTTTCTGCAGACATCAGCAATAAAGGCAATCACTTTGGTGTCTGGTTCTTCGCGTGACTAAGTTTCCACCATTTGTGGTGAGAGACGTTCAAGTTTAGTTGCGGTGTAAAAAAAAAAACTACGATAGACGCATACAACACCACCCGATGATACCGTGGATTTAACGGGCAGGCACTGTGTTGTAGCAGCGCCACCAAGCGTCTTTTTCGCGAAACTAAACGTACGTACGTTCCCGAAGGGGATCAATGACGGCAGGCACATGACATTTGGTGTTTCACATTGAAAGCTGTGGGGTAGCAAATTAAGGGGCGTTTCCGCTAGCGCTACCGATTGGGGCCGACGCGTGGCTCATCAGCCAACCACACAGGCAGGCAGCCCGTTAATGCGTAGTATTATTTCACCATCAATTTTGTCCTTGCGGTTGCATTCGACCGACAAGTGCATGCTCGAATAATGTAAAACTTTCACTTTTTCAACTAAATCATTACGGTAACTGGCAATCCTAGCTTATCCTACTCACTTATAATCATCGGGAACGTTGTACGGCGGGTGGCACATGTAGCGCCCAACAAAACCATTGATTATGATGATGAAAATAACTTAGGTGGTTCCGCTCGCCCCGTATCGCACCACTTTCATTGAACGCTTGCACGTACGACCTTCTCTCTACGGGTACGGGGCGACCTTCGCCATCGGTAACAAAGGGAAACCACTCTATGGCAACAATAATATATTTGCAATTATGAATTTCTCTCCAAATAATGTCTATAGCTTAGTACTGGCGTGCACGTTAATCGACTGTGTGACAGTCAATTATATTAACCAGCTGCGGGCGTTCGTTTTTCGTTTGAACCAATTAGCAGCCCCCAAGGCAACAGACCGTCGATTATTGCTTTATTCTTTCCTCAGAGCTCGACAAGATGGCGGACCTATCCAAGTATGGCCCCCTTACGTGGTGACTGCTAAATTTACCCTCTATTTCAGCGCCTCTTTCCCAAACGTCTGGGCAAGGACGGTTACAAATCGCACTCTTCGCGTAAGGACGAATCGAATATCCGTTTTTCCTTCTACTTCAAATCAAGAAAAAGTGTTGAAGAACCAGAGATCACCGGAGCAACGAAAAAACACGTCATGACTCACCGAGAATTTGTACCCTAGGTGAGGCGAATTTTTCACCCTATTCCCACGAAACATTCCACCAAGGTTTATCGAACCATTCCATGGAAACGAAACCCAAGGTGTTTCCATTTCCGACAATTTGACAACTGGAACGTTATGGCGGAAAATAACAACTGACAATTGGGATCAACATTGGGATCAAACAAAAACTATGCTTTATTTAAGCAAACGCTGAATGAAAAATGTCAAAAAGAAGATTTTGTAATGCAATACAATTAGTTTTGTTAAGATTGCTGTAATAGGGATTACAATACGAAACTTGCACTATTTAGTTCGTTTCAATCATGCACCTATAAATAACAATTGTTAAGGTTACTTGCCCAGCGAACCTATACACCAGGTACCGGACGGATATTTGTCTACCACAAATAACACGTACGTTGGGAGCTTCCCTCGATTTGTGGGAGACCAAAATGACAGGTACGTTGACCAGCGTACCTTGGAAGTCCGCTAGGTGTAGATGTACGGTTAGCGTACCTAGTCAATGTTGCCATGGTAACTGCATCCAATAATCAGGTGTCTCTCTGTATTGTTTTACTATCTTGCCTATTCTTTCGATGACGTGTTATAAATTACCATTTCCTCGAAATTCTAGAAGGTACGATGGGTAATACCCACGATTTGCTGGAAATATAAACCCGCCCGAATAGTACAGGTACGAGGGCTTGACAAACCTTGATTTGCAGAAATACGGTTTACCCCTGCGAATGAAGATTTTGATACCCTGCCGTAGGGTCCATCTAACTTCAACGACCAAAATTATTCTCGAAACCATTATTCTCGTGTGAGAAATTAGATGGGTACAGGGTCATCTAATTCCCTCTGCAGGAGAGTGATCTTACAGCTGTTAAATCAATTCCTCATTTTCTTCTTAGTATCAATCAGTCTTGCAGCATTATCCTGCCATTCATATTCTTGAGTTTTTGTTAGATTATATTGATAAGGACGGACTGACTACCCAGCTACGGGTAAATAAAGTCAAAGAAAACCAGAAATTGCCGTTGTTGTTGGTTGTTGTGCTGAAAAAGAAGATATTGATCAGAAATAATGAAATGGAAATGTGTATAAGTAAAATATGCTTCTGGTCTGATCTGTGAATCTGAATCTGATCTGTAATATCTTCTTCGTAAATAAAGTAAGTACTTGCCGAATCGAGTTCTTTTTGTTTGTATTTTATTCCTTGACGGCAGAATTTCACTTGTACTCAGACCAAGGTAAAGACTATCGAACTAGTTTCCATGCACCAAATTGATCCATCCAAACGCAATAGCGCTACAATAGAACTCACATGCGTGTCGTAACTTTTCGGTTTTGCTGCCAGGGAACTCAACTTCCGACACCACGCTACCGATTTGAGACTGTACTAACCTCGGCAATGATGCTGTCCAACCCGCCCAGTTCTATGTCAATGATGTAATGACGCAAGAAAGTCAAAAACGCAGAAAGCAGTGACGCCTCGAATCAAAATACAATTTTTAACCTACAATCGATTCCCCAAAATGTCTGCTGAATGTTCTAGTGAGTTTGGAACTGTGTTTTCGACATTTCACGGTACGATTCAATATGTTTTGCGTCGTTTCAGGTTCAACCAGCAATCCAAAGCTGCTGTTGTACCGAGATTTGTTCTGTCGCATTTGTCTACAGTACAGCAAAGGCGCGTTGATTCCGATCGATGCGGAAATTAAGAAGACTACACTGTTGGATATGTTTATTCAACTCACCACTTTTGAGGTAAGCGATAAGAAGCGCTGGATTTGTACTGTACTCATTATCATTTTGTTTTTGGATTCAGCATGAAAATAATGAGGCATTGCCACGGTTTATGTGCGAACAGTGCGTCAGCAAGTTGACGCTGGCGTTTAGCATCCGGGAGGAGTTTATAAATCAAACGGAGCTGCTGCTGAAATTGGTCGTGCAGAAGCAACTGATCAAATACTACGAGCAGTTCCCACTGGAGCTAAATTTGTCAGCTAATGCGAAGATTAAAGCACCAGCGAAAGAATCACTATCGCCATCGTCAAGCCAAAATTATGCACGAGACGAGTTGAAAGCATGCGAAAAGATGGTTGCAAAGGTGGTAAACCCCAAACGAAGGGGAGTACCGACCACAAATCCGGCCGTACCACAGAAACCCGAACAGATGGTCATCGCGGACGTTGTGAAAGAGGAGATCACAACTGTCACAGTGGACGAAGCAGAAGAAATCATGCATGATCCGATCACAACACAAGAGGACACTAGTTTTGGCGATATACCAAACGATTGGGACTCGTCCAGCACGGGCACGTCGGTCGATGAGGACGATTGGAGCTACAGTCTCAATCCACTCACGCCGCAAAAGCTGGCTGAGCTCAAACCGGTACGGTTCCGGCGAAAGTATCCGAGCGCCTCACGCAAACGCCCCAAACCGGACGAAGACAAACATGGCAAAAAGATAAAACAGAACCAGTTTTCCACAACCACCTGCTACATCTGTGATACGAAGCATGATTCTATCGCACTTCGTGACGACCACTTTCGGCATCATATTCACATGCTACCGTACGAATGTACGGAATGTATCGCGGATCCACCGGTGGAAGATGAACCGGAAAAAGACCGGACGGAACAGTCGGAACAGTCGACAGCCGCCAAGCATATTGTGTTGCGGAGCGTTATCCAGCTGAACACACACATGATGATGCATACGATGCCGCACAAATGTGACCACTGTTACAGACGGTTTATGTCGACGTATCTGCTCAATCACCATCTGTGGAACTATCACGAGCATTCGAAGGAAGGGCTGACGTGCGAATGGTGCGGCAAGCGGTACTACACGCGACGTCCCTTCCAGGAGCACGTAAGACGTCACAAGCACTCTACGACCGAACGGTTCAAGTGCGACACGTGCGGTCGTACGTTCGGTTCGAATGCGTTGCTCAAGCGTCACTTGACGGTACACACCGGTGAAAGGAACCACAAATGCACGTACTGCCCTCGGCGCTTTAGCCGAAGGTGTAATCTACTCGACCACTTGCGGCTGCACACGGGCGAACGATGTCACAAGTGCGACAAATGTTCTCAAACATTCAACAGCAAAGCGTCGCTCGAGAAGCATCAGCAAAACTATCACAGTGAGACGGCGTTGTTACCGCCCAAGGGTGATCGTAACATTTACACGCTACAGTCCGATGGTTCCAGACTGTATCGCTGCAAAACGGAGGATTGTGCGTTTACGAGCGTTTCCAGTACGATTATGACACAGCACCGACAACGCCACAATAAGCCGTTCGTATGTGAAGAGTGCGGTCAGCGGTTTGTGGCACCGAAGTATGTCCGCAAACACATGAGTGTGATGCATTCGGGGAAACCGAGGAAACCGTACCAAAGGTCCGCTAGTACAATGAAGAAGCCAAAAGAAGAACTTATAGACGAGTCAACCGCTGATCTTAGCGTGGACGAAGGTTTGATCCAGGAGGTAAAACTGGAAGAGGAGATGCAGGTGGAGGATGACACGTGGCCAAAGGTGAAGGATAACATCATACGCACCGAGTGGAATGCAGGCGAACTGAACGTTGTGCGGGAGTACGTGGTCGAGTTTGTGGAAGATTCGAAGGAGATTGAAATTTAAGTTCTCATCAGCTAAACAATAAAATAAGAATGTTATATACCTTTACACCGCCGACACAAACACACACACACACAGGTGCATGGCATTCCGGTGATTCTCCTCTATTCGGTAGCGAGTTGGGTTTGCAAAACAGTTGTAAAACAATAGGACAAAATTAATAAACAGATATTCACTATCCTTAGCTACGGTTGTATCGGTTTCCTTCACCACGGCGATGTTCGTCCTTGAACTCATCCTTTGCCCGCTGGCGCGCCAGATACTCCTCATCGTCACGCTCGATCAGCTGCTCCTGTGCCTCATCTTCACGATCCTGCTCGGCCGCATTATCCATGTGCACCTTGTTCATGAGTGAGTTTTTGTTCACTTCCTTCATCTTTTCCGGATCCGGGAAAATACCTTCCGCCACACGTTGCTCGTAAAATTCGGCCACCGTCATCGTCGGCAGGCTCGGATAGCCCCTGCCATAAACGGCTTTCTGCACTGCATCCCGGGTGATGATGATGGGCTTCAGAGGTTTTACTGGTCGTTTTTTCATGCCAGAGCTCAAAGCACCGTCCTCAAACTCATTATCGCCACTTTGTTTAGCGGCCGCAACGTACTGTAACATTTGTTTTTCTCTGGCGATACTTTCCAGCTCGTCTTGCGATTCTATGATGGCCGATTTCAATAGGGATAGAAAGAAATCCCGCTTCATCTCATCGTCTATTTTCGCCTCGGACTGTTCGACCACGTAACGCAGTTGTTTAATCTTTTCGTCCAGCTCTTTCTTCTCCTGAAATTTGCGTATCTTCTCATTCCTCTGCTGTCCCATACGTTGCAGTTCGCGTATCTTATCGCTCGATGCACCAGGTACCAAAGCCAATTCGTTCAGCGCAGCCTCACTGTCCTTATCGGGTGTTTCGTATAATTTGTAATTTTCACACCGTGCTAAAAAATCCCTACAAATGTATCGGTACAGAGAGAGGGGGAATCGTTTGCTTAGGAATTTGTAGAAATATCGCAATTAAATGAAAGATTCTTACTTAAAGTAAACTTCCGCCACTTCTACAACTTCCGCCCGATTAACGTTGCACAACCGCAGCGTCATGCTGCCGAGAAAATACGGTAGCAGAAAGTAGCGCAGGTTTTCCGTCGGAACTTCCTCATACGATTCGTTCGTGCTAAACATTCCGACCAGACTGACGAGCCTGGTGGCATCTTCAAACAGGCCAATCGCTTTCTTTACTGCTAGCTAAAACGATTAAACGAAGCTATTGTTAAATAAGCCGAAGGAGATTTGTTCGAAAAGCCGCAACAACTCGCCTGAAATTCGTTTGCATTGGTAGGAACGTTCGTGTTTTCATCCAGGCGGTTCATGGCGCTGTATCCTTCGTCGAAAATCTCGGTCAACTTGCGGTCCAGTGGTATTTCGTTCGTCGCTTCCGACATTATGATGTTTTGTTGGAAGTATCACTTTAGCAGCGCTTAGAACAATTGTGTTGTTTTGGGAACTAATAATTTTCACTTTCTACAAGGAACAGAAACAGTACGACGCCGAACAAACGTAATCGGGAAAAATTGTTTTGATAGGTTCTACCAAGCTGCACTCACGCACGGTTGCTGCAATATGTTGTGAGAATGTTTTCATACACTTGTAGCTGTACATCTTGTGCGTGATTGACAACTCGATGCGTTGTGTTGATAGTTCGCTTTTCTCGAAACGATGGAGGTTCTACGTGAGGGTAACTAATGTGTTTGTCCTACAATTTACACCGTTTATCTTCTACCAATCCATCTCTGTTGATTTTTAGACATAAATAGTACATCTTATCCGATGGATAAGACATCTTCCTCCACATCGGCACAGAAAGCTGTTTTACGACGGTTCTGCCGGCTGTGCATGCGAGAATATCCTTTTCTGTTGCCTTTCGATGCGCTGCTGAAAGATGTTACGCTGGCCGGAATGCTGGAACGACTATTAGGTGCATTCAAGCTGAAACAAACACAATACCTTCCGGACGGAGTTTGTTCACACTGCGTGACCAAGTTGGACTATGCGTACAATATACAGAAAGAGTTTGTTCGTAACGAGCATCGGTTAAGACACTACCACCAGGAGGGCACACTGTTGACGAAGTTGTTTGAATATCAAACACAAATCACTGTCTCGAAAAGCAGTTATACGGACCGGATGGTGGCAGAACACGGAGCAAGTTTGCTGACGGAAAGAATCGAAGTTAATCCAGAGGGTGATGCGCCCAACATTTCTGAAGCGGAAGCAGATGCAGCTAAATTGTACAAATCTCGCCATCCACCAGCCGAGTGGACTGTTGTAGATTGTGATTGCTCTTCGAAATCAGAACAATCTACGAAGGACGTACCTGAACGCGCTTCAAAGCGAACACTGCGGAATCGCCACATCCTGCGACAGGCAATTGATGCGGAAAATCCAACCGGTCTAAACGAAACTACTATCAATCCCTGTAAATGTTACATATGTGATACTGTGCTAGAAACAGAAGAAGCTTACCGGGACCATCTAGTCAGCCATGTAGATATGCTACCGCACAGATGTCCACATTGCATAAGGGCCGGTGGATTGGATGATTCAATAGATGCCACGCTGATTACCTCGTTAGCAATGATGCAGCGCCATTATCGAATGCATTCGTACCCACTGAAATGTCCACACTGTCCACAGCGTTTTCGCAAACACACCACCGCATACTCACACATACGCTATCGGCACGAATTGTTCGATAATCCGGAAGGTTACACGTGTGACATATGTGGCGTCACAATGCAATATCGTCCCTCATTCCGGTATCACATGCGTATCCACTATCACGAACAGATGGGAACATTCAAATGTCAGTACTGCGATCGTGTTTTTGGTACTCGGGCCCGCCTAGATCATCACGAACGGACACACACCGGCGAACGACCGTTTGCATGCCATCTGTGCCCGAAAACATTTACCCATTCGGGACAGCTAAAGACACACGTGTCGCGACATAATAATGAGCGCGGCCACAAGTGCACTCAGTGTGGAAAAGCGTTCTTTAACAAGGCAATGTTGCGACAGCATCTGGTGTCCCATGGAACGGTCGAACAAAGAAAAGTAACCAGCTCCGGTGCGGTTAAAATCCGGCAACGACCCTGTTCGTACCCTGGCTGTTCGCACGTGGCACTAACGTATCAGTCATACTACTTACATCGTCTCCGGCACGAAATGGCCCACCGGTGCGAGGAATGCGGTCGACGGTTTGCTAGACTTAGTGAGTTGCGGCGACATCGTCATATTTCCCATTCACAGGACAATCCGTTGAAATGTGAACTGTGCAGCAAAACGTTCATGAGCTCGCAAAGCCACCGGGAGCATATGGATTCGCACGCGAACGTCCGGCGATTCGAGTGCGATGTGTGCGATAAGAAGTTTGTGCGCCGTCGCAATTTGGTTACCCACCGTATGTCCCACACTAACATTCGACCGTACCGGTGCGAAGACTGTGATAGCGCGACGTTCAAGTACAAGTGCGACTTAAACCGGCATCGGAAAGAAAAGCATGGACCGCTTGAACAGCCGGATGGTGGAACTGTAAACGACCAGATTATTCTGATAAATGATGATCCTGAAATGGATGGAATGCTTGTAGAAAGTGTTCCAGAGGGAATGCTGGTGAATGAGGGCATTGTGCTAGATGGAACGTACGGTGAAGTAATTGAGACGGTGGAAGAATCTATTGTCGTTGAGCAGCCTATAGTTAGCATTGGGATAGATGAGACCACCAAGGAGGAGTATATTATAGAGTACATTAATCACGTGTGAGAGGGCGGTTTTGTATTTTTATGTAATTTTGCATGCTATATTTATTAAAACATAAATGCTCTCTTCAAATTTGCGTTACATTCAAATTCAATCAAACGAAATGCTGGCAACACTGCATCGCCATGACGCCGTAACTGTCAAATCATCAATGGCGTCAACGTCAAGATCGATAGAAGATGCTTGTGTGTCGTAAATGGTGAAAAAAGTTGTGTGGAAACGCAGTGTTTTCTATTAATGTGAGCAAAATTTACTTCATTTACTACTGTTGATCAAAACATCGGTAAATCTTTTAAGCTTACGACGCCAAAATGGAAGCAGTCAGTGGAGCAAGGCAAGGCAGCCCGCCGAGCGCATCATCCGCCACAGAGCGTAGTAAGCCTTTTGACGAAAAACTGGTTGCAGAAGGTAGGACGCGTTTCGGGTTTATGGTCATAGCTTAGCTCACGCGGATTGTAAAACCTTATTTCATTTGTTTACCGTTTAATTCACGTGTGTTTTCAATTCGGTTTCTGAAAACAGTGTCGTCCGACGACTTTTGCCGAATATGTTTGCTAAAATCCTCCCAGCTCAAACCCCTGATGGAACGTGTGGATGGGGTTATGATACCGGAAATGCTGTACAAGCTGTGCGGTCGCCAGATTGAGGTCCAGGAAGGTTACCCGCGCAGCATCTGTGAACGGTGCTTCTGCAAGCTAGATTGTGCGTTCCGGTTTCTGAGCGAGTTTCAAAAGCAGGACGAACGTTTGCGCAGCTTTTACTGGAGCGGTTCCGTATCGGAAAGGCTGTATGAGTATCAGACGGAGGGTAATGCAACTGCTCGCAAGCGAATGGATGAGCTGACCAACCGGCACAAGCATCTTTTCACACAACCCGCAAAGGAGATGTGCCACAAGGAGACCAACACGGTGAAACCGCGACAGCCCAAAATGGTGGATGCTGGTACGGTTACGGATAAGGAGATGCTTAATCTTCAACTTGTGAAAACGGAAGAAGAGTCGGAAAATGATATGTTGCTGGAACATTACGTTATGGAGGATGACAACGAGGTAACGTACCTCGACTACAACAGCATGGATAGCGATGGATCAACGCTGAAGGACGAGCAGATGGTGGAGATGAAGATAGATGTGATCCAGTCGGCGGACGAAGCAGAATCGTACAGCGATGAAAAGCCTACTAGGTCGAAAGTTTCCAAAGTCGCACGGAGTCAGCCGCAACCTGAGCGGCGCAAAATGACGCGGGTTAAGTTAGCTTCATTCGATACGATTGATGAAAGCATGCAGACTGATACAGATGATCAGACATCGGAACAGTTAATATATTACGAGGACAGTGCGACCGAGGTGGAGGAAGAGGAGGAAGTGTTCGATCCTCTCCACTGTTACATTTGCGACGCAAACGAACAATCGGAAGAGCTGCTGGAGAATCATCTCGATCTGCACAGCACGATGCTCCCGTACGAGTGTAAGTCATGCGTTGCGCACAATTTGACAGGGCGTACGATCAAAACGGTTTCCTCGCTGCACAACCACTTTCGCTCGCACCATTACCCCT
Source organism: Anopheles marshallii (assembly GCF_943734725.1). NCBI lineage: Eukaryota > Metazoa > Arthropoda > Insecta > Diptera > Culicidae > Anopheles > Anopheles marshallii. The sequence continues at coordinate 27,788,625 of NC_071327.1, read as the reverse complement.
ACTGGTGCGACATCTGTGGCAAGCGGTTCCTGCGCAAAGTGCAGCTATCAAAGCACAAGGAAAACCACACCAACAGTGTGTTCGTGTGTGACGAATGTGGCCGTGGATTTACACATAAAAAAACGTGGCAAAATCATCTCAAGCGCCATAAAGCGCTTCGGGCGGAGATCTATAAATGCACCACGTGCAGTAAGGTGTTTGGCAGCAAGGCACGATTGGAACGGCACGTGCGCCTGCATACGGGCGATCGGCCATATCAGTGTAAGTACTGCAGCAAGCGCTATTACGATCGCCACCAGCTGCAGTGCCACACGGAAAAGCACTTCCGGAACACGGAATGTTCGTGCGAGTACTGTGGCGAAACGTTCGGTGGCATTAAGTTGCTGGACGCACACAAGCTGGCTAAGCATCTGACCGGCCAGGAGCGTGAAGATTTTTTGGCCAACCGTGCGAAACGCGTAAAGCGACCGGCCATCCTGAAGGAGGAGCACCAAACGTGCCCATACCCGGACTGTAACTACAAAGCCAAGACGTACGGTGCGATGTATGTGCACAAGCGCACCAAACACAAGCCGGTGCATCGTTGCGAAATGTGCAACAAATCGTTCGCCTTCCTGAACCAGTTCCAGACCCACATGAAGCTGCACACGGGCGAGAAACCGTTCCAGTGCGAAATCTGTGGTCGCAGCTTCCGGCGCGGGTTTAGCTACAAGGAGCATATGGAGATGCACACGTCCGAAGCGAACTACAACTGTCCGACGTGTAACAAAAGCTTCAAGCGGCCCCGGTATCTGCAGGCGCACATGCTTACGCACACGGCGGAGCGTAAGTTTTCGTGTGAGATGTGTGGTAACAGCTACAAGACGAATGGGGAGCTGAAGAAGCACAACAAAAACAAGCACGGGCTCGACATTTTGGAGCAGGATGTGGTCATCGAAACAGAGGAACAATCGTTCATTGTGGAGTACGTAAACTAAGCATATGAATGCAATGTTGCAGCAATGACAACTGTATGCAGGAAAAACGTATAAGATCAGTAAGCCTAATGCGTCCATAACACGGTGTGAGTTGTTGAAGACACAAGCTCTGAACCGTTACCGCACTAACGGCACCACAAAACGAGGCAGATATTTAGCGGACCATTTGGTCTATTAACACATCGAATTAATAACGCCAAAAATTGCCGCAATCAATGCTTACTTATTGCACATCACCCGCATTCGGGTTGCGATACGCCCAGTCGGTAACCAGTAGCATCGCCCGAATTCGGGTGTTCGAGGCGTTGAACGTGTTAAGAAGATAGACGATAAGCGATGGCGCATTGAAAATTAAAATGTGTTATTTTGATTGTAGTACACAGATTCAATAAATCATTTATCCATACGATTATGCAGAGCGCTTCGTTTAGTGTGTTTTTGATGTTTTCGAATTCGATCGGTCCTATTTCGGTATTGCGTACAAGCGGGCAAGCGAGTGTCTTAACAAAAATTGCAATTATGGATTTTTGTTGTTATTTTGTTGTCCCCACTTACAGGTATATTCCAACCACATGGAAATACCGTGTATCAAACAAAAGCCATTTCTAATTCTAACGAACCAAGTTTTGGAAAATTGAAATTTTACAAATATGTAATGTAGAGGTTATTTTTTTATTTGAGGACAACATGTCCACAAACGAATGCATCGCTGTGAGGTTAACATGTGGGCCACCGTCAACACTGTCCTCAATCACACCCGACCACCTCACACGTGCTGCACACGGGCAAGGGCAATGTAAGATTTCTTCGTCTCCAAATCGTGATATCCAATCGGACCAAGTTCGCAATCCGCACAGGTGAGATATTTACGATTGTCGACCGTGTTGCTGAAGCCAATGTTTTCGAACGTGTACATATTCTCCACCATCCAGAAGTCTTTCAACGTTTCGCTCGTAAACTCGTCCACCTTGTCCGTGGTTTGGCGTTTTTGCTTTGCCAGCGGGAGTTGGAACTGCAAGAAATAAGGACACACATTAGGCAAGGGAAATTCCCGGAGGAGTAAGTGCCTTACCTCTGTACCATCGAAATCACTGTTGGCCGCTTTCAGGATTAAGGATCCGCAGTGAACACACTTTACGTTTGTTTTGTTCTTTCCATCCTCGGCAATTAGTGCCGAATAGTCGGCCGGTGTCGGATTTTCGCTGGTCATTATGTGTGTTCTTATCGAGCTTAATATCTTTGCATAATAGTTTGACGAAACGGTTCGTTCCCCAACCCTTACAACAAACTGCACTTAGTTATGCGGCAGGTGGTGGCACACCGATGGAATTGTGTGAATCTTTTTTTTGGGAGCAAAACTTGCTGTAAACAGTATTGTTGTTTTGTTTTCCCATTCGTTTCGATCTGTCAAAGTGTGGGTCCGATTTTCCATCTGTTCCATCTCTTTCTAGAAACAGTCGAGGGGTAGGAATGTTACAACTTGGTATTGGTTTTGATTTGAACGATGCGTTTGATCCGCGTTTAAGCTTCTGTTCATGAGACGAATCAAGTTTAACTTCAAAGCCTTTCATGATTTTAAAACGAATGCTTTGTTTCAGTGCTACTTCGGCAGCGTTACTCAACCCCACAACGTATAATAAAAATGCCAGTTGTTGAATTTGAGAAATCCATCCTCTTGGGAGGACAAGTGGTACGATTAGATAGCGAAGAGGAACCAAACCAACGTCCGTACTTCATGTTGGGAATATCTGAGATCTACGATGAGATAGGAAGTCTAGGCGAAAAGCTACGTAAACCATTATAGACTAAGGTCCATACTTTGGCATTAAATGGTGGCAAATGGTGGTTGAGGCTTACATTGTCATTGTTCTGAGAAGGAGATATGACTCTCCAAATCCAAAAGGATTTTATTTTAGTGGCATTATACATGTGTGTGGACAACGATATCTAGCTAAGTGGTGTTTTAGACACACCACCGGTGACACTGGAGATGGAAGTTTGGCACACATTAATGGTTCTGGCATCTTTGACACATTTGTTTTCGGATTATTTCACTAAAAGGTACTATTGAATGCATCAAAAATGGTGCTACACTACTACGTTTTGCACTAGGAAGTCTGACGCTATTGGTAATAGTCCACAAAGTCATCCGTCCTTCAAGACTTCCATAAGTGCGGCAGGGAGTTTTCGGACCCGAAAGGAGCTGCATTTTACTCCACCGTCGTTGAAATTTCCACACCCGATTGATTTGAACAAACAGTTCAAAAGCTTTATTCACATGTTACAATGATTTTTTGTTTTTTTAGTTCAAACGAATTCGTTCTTTCTCCTCTTTCCACTCAACACCATCGACCCCCGACCGTTGTGAAAAGGGTTTGAATGGCAAGCGTTTTGCAAGTGTGTATCGCGTGCGTTATCGCGTCTGCCGCTAACGTGTATCATTAGAACGTTGACTATTTTTACTTCTTGGAATTGGCAATGCTAGTTTTGTAACGATGTAGAGAGTTAGGAAACTTTGTAACGCGTTTCAACACACAAACTAAGATACGGCTCCGCGGCTGATGTGTGCTGTGCAACAGGGTTAATAATACGTTTAATCGTGGTGAGGAAGCGGCCCTTCCTCTAGATTACAACCCAATAGTATTCCGTTTTGGCCATCGAATTGCTGGCCTTTTAATGTACATATGTCTGGTAGCTTTTATGCAACCTGTTTTGTAACTCTTTCGCCCAAGCCATTTTACCGCCGGTTGGTGTGTTGGGGTTAAATTTTACATTGACACAATTTAATGTTGACGTGCCGGTATGCCGGTTAAGGGACGAATTGGCACACACGATTGTACCGTACAATATTCTATTCGATTTGCAGCCTTGCTTGTTATAAAAAAAAAAAAACGGACGAACAAACCCGGTTACATATGAATGCATAATTATCATTTTTTGTGGTTAGTTTAAACTTCAACACACATATTTTGTTTTCTTGTTGTGTCAGCTTTATCAATAACAAAACCTCCAATTCATCTAAAGGTGGGCCACCTCAACAAGATGTTGCCATGAGCCGGGAGTATAAGGGAGTAGTCACCATTACGCTACTGCTGTGTACTGTATTCTGATTAATATTAATTGACGCCGCACTAAAGCGCTACTAAATCGTTTTGTTTAGAAAAGTACGCATGTGCACAGGGGAAATATGAGTTATAATTTGAAAATAATAAAAAAAAACAGCTCTATCCTAGTTCGAAACTAGCTAGCGTTGAATTGCAGCGTGAGACAAAAAAAAGTACTACTTTCGGAAGACAGTTGAATTGTAAAGAAGTAAAATATCCGCACAGAAGAAAGGGGAGGTGTGCGCTTGTCCGCATATGTGCTTCCCGTACTTAAGCCTAACCGAATAACTTATCGAAACACTGATGACAGTAGGGCTTATCGTTTTGCTCCTTAAAGGTGCCCTTGTTCAGCTGCTTCAGGCAGAAGGCGCACACGAAATGCTCCGGGTGGAATTTCTTAAACATCGCCGTAATGCACCGGCCGGTGATCGGTTTCGAGCAACCGGCACACAGCGATCCCCTTTTGGCGTGATAGTGCGTCTCGCAGTACGGCAATCCTTCGTGGTCGAAGAACGAACCACCGTGGAACGGTTCGCGGCAATCCTGGAAGGGAAATGATAAGAAAGAAAGGAATGCATTATAGAGGGTGGGTTATGATGGATGGTGATGGGCAAAGTAAAATAGTAATGCAATAGTGGGCGAGTGGACAACACTGGAACGCTGCAGCTGGTTCACTTTTTAAGCGGAAGAGACAATTCCCTATCGTTTAAGTTCCTACTTGTATGTGTCTTTGTTAAGTTCCAACAAAGTGTAACGTTTGTTGTGAGCCGAGAAAAACTCTTTTCAAACTCACTGTAACTAACTGGTACTGAGCATAAGACAGCCAAAAAGGATAACAGATCTGGAATATCGGAAAACTTGAAGGATATACTTCGCATTAAATTTTGCATAGAGACCTCTTTCAATGGGAATAGATATGCCAAAAAAATATTCATTAAATTATTGTTTATAATGTCTCTATGAAGATAAGATATATAGATAGAAGTCCCCTGCACTGTATTGTATGTGAAATTGCCTCGCTGCTTAAAGGGATCGCTTTAAACAATACGTTTAACAGTTTAGCAGCCGATCGTTCCCTTCAAGGAACGGAACGAACCTGAAATGCCCTTCAAAACACCGCAAGTCCCGTCAAGTATGGTAATTATTAATAACCCCATTTATTGTAGCCCCCATTCTACGCTAATTTAAATTTGTTTTCAATTGACCATTGAAATGATTGGCAGATGCACGAAGTGGACGCAAACTGCAACTTTGTTTCAATAAAACCGTCCTCAATTTCTGGTTTGCATTATAAAAAAACTATAGAGGAAAAAAAATCTTTTGGATTAAGGCTTTTAAAGCCATATTATCAACAATTTCTTATTAAAGTTAATATTTTTTAAAAGTTCCCTGAGAACAATACCTTGAAGTTCCTTCACAATTCCTTGAGAATCTTAAAAGTCGGTTTATATATAGAATGACTCCTTATTGGCGAATCTTATGAAGGATTCTCCATTGGAGATTCACCAGAATGACTCTTCTCGACCGATTCATTAAGCATAACACCAATAAATGTGTGATCGTCTACGAAATTGGTACTTGAATTGCTAAGAGGAATTGATGCAAAAAAGATAAAAAAGATACAAAAAAGCATAAAACTTTTAGCTATTTCTGGTCAAGAGAATGATCAAGTAGTAAACGTTTCGTCTCATAAAAATGAATCTTATTATAGTTTATAGATTAACTGATTTTAATTGATTGATTGATTGATAATCTAACAAATTAGTCATCTCGTCTTGTCTTTGATTAAATTGTCCAATTAATTGTCTAATTGGTTTAATTAAGTTCAACACAGTATAGCCGGTCCGGTAAACACCCTAATGGAGAGAGACACTCCACTCAGTTAAAATGTTATAAGATCCGGTAAGCAAAAAGGCGTCCAAAAAATTACTTTAAAAGTTCCAGATTATCCTATATCTCGATGGTCACCCTTGAACCTCCAAATCAAGGACACCGCGAAATATCACACAGGTTAACGAGGGTCTGACCCACCAAACCTTCTACATTGGGGAGGGAAACATATTAAGCGTCCGTACAGTTTTCGGAACCGGAAAGTGACATCTTCTGGATTAAATCACATGAAAATGATCAATGTTACGAACGGTGAAGAACACCGAACCAGAGGTTTTACCAAACCAAACGGTGCGCTGCACGCCGTGGAACCGAACTTTGTATATTTAAGTGTGGGGCTTGTACAACTTGTACCGAGCACCAGGCGACTAATGCCAAATAAGTGAATGAGAGGGGCATTGAAAACAAAATCTTTCGCTTCATTCGTCTATAAATATCTACCCAGCGCCGAAGGGGATTTCAATCTTTTTCCATCCTCCATTCGAGCGGGGTTTTTTTTTTGGGGGGGGGGGTCAAAAATGTGTTTTTACTGTTTGTATTCCTAAGCCACACTTACACACCCGACTGAGAGGGGAGGCGTCGGTTTAATTTACGCTCCAATATCAGATCAGATTGGATGGGAGGTGAGCGATTTTCCCACCCGCAACTCGGTGGGAGCAAGCGGGGGGGAGGGGGGGGGGGGGGGGGGTGGGGCTGCCAGTTCCGGGCACGAAATCTGGTTTCCGTCCTGGCAGACGTGTGCGTTTTCGTCTTCGTTTTATTTTTTTTTCACTCTACGACTGCCACTCTCTTGGCCACACTTCAAAAGTCGGAAGTTGTCAACACCGAAGATCTTCTGCTTCAAAGTGATCGCTAGCGTGGGTGGGTGTTTCTGCTACAAACTGGCAAACCGTATTTTTAGGACCCCATACGACTAGAGCAGCTTCAAACCGTTGCCAAACGCTGTTCGAGATCAATAGGAAAATTGTCCATGCGTGGTAATAGTGGTGGTACGTGCGAAAGGTAACTACTACCCTTTGGTTGTTTTAATGTCCGAAGGTCATTTTACAGTTTTTGTTCTATTACTACGAAGGTAAATATTGTCTTTAAAGTCAGCACAATTGTATAGTCTTGATGTGTGATGTCCCGGTAGCTCGGTGACGGAATAAGATTCCCCTATAGTAAACAAATCTTTTCAATCCTCACACTGCAACTGTTTGATCAATAGACGTGAAGGTAAAATTGGCCACTTGCAAATTATTGCACACACTTGCGGTGAGGTGTGAAAAATAACTCAAAAATACGGGCCTTACAGGAACTCACTAACATGTGCACATAGGTGACCCGCCATCGCACACCCTCGCGCATCGAGATACAATCAATGTGTGTGGCCGATAAACGAAGACAAAAAAAAACATAAACAATATGATAAGAAACGCTACACGACTTTGGTTCCGGCTGGTCCAATTACTGTTGCCGCTTCCAGTTCTAGTGATGACATAATTGCGCTGCGTATGAGTTTATCGATACCAGCGCCCGGCGTGTTACACACAGGGGGTTTGACCTGAACTGGCAAAGTCATAGTCTTTTCGGGATTCCGGTTGCTGGAAGTCTTCAAAAATAGACCACTCTCCAGATGACGGATGGTTAAACACTGGTCCGAGCTGTACATTTCATCCTTCAATAGGGTCATTTTGTAATTAGTTTACCGCCTGGTTAGGGCCACAATCAGTTCCTGTTCGCATGGCGCACATTACATCATTCACGTCTGGGAATATAACATCGAGCAAAGGGAGTGACCGTCTCCTTTCTCTGCATGGGTCCGGTTCGTGAGAGTAAACAAAAACGTCCGATAGGCAGAGGCACATCAAATGGAGACGTCTGGTGGCTCGTACAATTCTATCCGATCACCGATACAGAACTCACACCACGGCAAGACGCGTGGGTGTGTTCGCATCTTTGTCTAGGGCAACTCCATGACGTCACCCACCCATGGCACAGGATGATGTCAACCGTGACCTGGCATGACCAAAAAAAAAAAACCAAAACAACAAAAAACGAAAAAAAAGCATAAAAATGTGCCACACGCATGCCAAACATACGCGTCCGGCCAAGGCCACACACGCGTGATAACGCACCACAGTGCGTTAACGTGTTTTCAAAGTAGTTTTTGTTTTGGTTTTGTTGTTTTGTTTGTGTGTTTTTTTTTTGGTTTATTATCGTCTTGTTTTATATCGCTCTTTATTTACAATATACATTTAACAATATATTAGAATCAAAAGATAAAAAAGGGGACCGCTTGTGAAGTTCTTCCCTAACGTAAAGCCATTCTGTTTTGTGTTAGCTAAAGTAGCAAAGAGTAAGCGCCAGCTTGTTGGTTGTTTGGTTTCGTTTTTCTTTCGAAAAGTCCAACAGTGCTTATGGTCAGTCGCTAATAGTCGCATCCGTACATCCCAACCATCTTCTAGATGGTTGAGTTGGGCGTCATTCTGTCTGCAGGGCGCCATTTGTCTTGTCATGATGAGTAAAGGACCTCCGTTTTCTAGGTTGCGTGTAACTACTTAGTAACATGACCTTCAGGGCGGAAGAAAAATGCTACAGCTGTGAGATACTGAGTAGGGGGTAGCCGGCGGGGAGGGTAACGACACGTTCCGAAACCACACACACGCGCATGGTGTGTGAATAGTGTCTGAAAATAGTTGCAAACTTGCTGCCGTGTTTTGAAGTATGTTTGTTCGTGCGTGCGTGCGTGTGTGTGTGTGTGTACAGGAGGCAGAACAAATGTAGGTCATCTCGGGGGGTTTTCAGCATCGCAGGACGGATGATTCGGTGGTCGAGCGCTTTGTAGACACGCCGCTGGTCGATTGATTTGGCCGAGGACGCACGATCGGTCGCGTTGTTGAGTACATGGGCCGAGACAGATGGGCAGTGGTAGGCGTCTAATGTTGATGGAGTTTCGACTGGCCACCAAATCAAACCGGCTGACGAGGGTTCGGAATTCTATTTTTAAACCCCCGATGCCAATCATCGCCGGATCATCCGGACTAGCCACTTCTCTGCCTGTTTAGCCCGGATATTGCATCAGTGCGCGTTTCGGCGGTGCCCGTATCATCGGTGCGAACTTTCATCCTTTCATGTCTACTTGCAACAACGTGTCCGTTCCGCTGCGGACCAACGAAGCGTTCCTTCGGACATATCGCATCGACCAACGTGTGCACGTATTCGTTCGCCAATGGAGAGAGGATGATCGTGCGATGCTACTATATATGCTATTGGTCGCTTAGTTTACTCGTCCTCATCAGCGCCAACACACCCGGGACAGACGGGTTTGCCTTCCATCGCGTAGAACGACTTGCCGGTGACCGGTTTCGAGCAGTCCTATAAATAAAATCAATTACTGATCTACATACGAACAACGCTACACACACACAAAAACGGTGTCTATGCTGGAGCTGCTCAACAAACACCGCGTCCTAATGACGCTCTCACCCACCGGGTGACTCCAATACGGGGCGAAAGAAAGATAATTCGTTAAAATGGGATTCCTTCACACGTGCCGCACTTACCCGACAAACGAAACAATCTGGATGCCATTGGCTGTTCAGCGCGGAGATGTAGTTCTCCATGATGGCCCGGTTGCAACCGTTACACTTCGGGGCGAACATGTCGAAGTAGTCGTTGCGGCAGTACGGTTTGCCGTCGCGCTCGTGGAATCCATCCTCGCCGAACTGTTGACCGCACTGGGCACAGAAGAAGTGTTCCGTGTGCCACGTTTTCTCCAGCGCTGTGACACATTTCTGTGTTGTTGGTGGAAGCGGGAAGATACAAGCAGAAAGAACGATTTGTTTGAGGTGTTTACGGATCGACGCCACCACCAAAGTACGTACATCCAGGATCGGTCCGTTGCAGTACGCGCACCGTGGGCTGAAGAGGTTGTGATAGTCCGGCTCACAGTACGGGTTGCCGTCGCGCTCGAAGAAGTTCCGCGTGCCGAGCTCCTGGTTGCAGTGGCTGCAGGTAAAGTGCTCCGGATGCCATGTTTTACCGAGTGCCGTTATCACCTGCCCGACGATCGGTTTGTCACAGGCGTTGCAGCATCCCTTCTGCGTTGTGTTCACACCCTGGCGGCTCATATCGGCGGTCAGATTGCCGAGCATAGAATCGAGCTGATCGGACGACGGTGGCAAATGTTCGGTGGTCGAAACCGTCGTCAGCGTGCTCTGGTAGTGCGAGGTGCCCTGGTTTGGCTTCGCGTAATCCGTCACCGACTGGTGCTGATGCGACGTCCCGGCACTGATCTGTGTGATTGCGGAAAAGAAGGAACATTCAGTAAAACTTGCAACATAATTACCTCGGCATTTCGGAGCAATTTGTAGATTTAATGTGTAAAATTCCCCGCGTCGTTTGGACACCGAAAAGGACGAACCTTTGTGAGGGTGAACGCTAAAAAAAATCCCTCCGAAGCGACTGGACGAAAGTTAACGCTGTGAAGTATTCCTCGTCAGCTAGGTGTTGCCGCGATGCGGTCTCAATGTGAACTGAGCAGTGCCGTCCATTCGATCTACTACTATTACCACCCTGGTAGGTCAGTACTGGGCGTGTACCGGGGGGTTTGGCGTGCGAGATGGCGTCGATGATGATGATGATGGTGGTATTTTGCACCCCATCACCCCCACAAACACACACACACACATGCAACGGGGAGGAGTTCGTGCGTTCTCGCTTCCACTCGAAGCGTTTTGTTTTCCATTAGAAGTCGAACATGGCGTCGAACAAGCGGATCAGCGAGTGTGGGGAACCCTCAACGTTTACAGTCGCTTTTTAAAAACCACCGTTTGGAGCACAACCGCGCATACACACGGACACGTTAAGGGGTGTTCAATTTCATGGTATGGCGCTTATTCCCTGTGTGTGTTGCTTAGCCGCACTGTTAGACGAAGCCAATCGAATGGTTATAATAGAAGATGACGCTCCGTACAATATAGAGAACGCAGCAGTAAAGGACAGAGGAACCGTCCCCCGGGGGTTGGGAGACACAGTGGGTGGGGATTGTTTTTACACGCATTTGCGAATTGGAGAAGAGCTAGAATGATGGTTTTACGTTCAAGGGCAGCACATTTGGAAAGGAAATGCACAACCACAGACAGGACAGGATTGGGCGGTTCGTGTCAGCCGCGATGCCGGGAGAAAGATTCAACTTTTGGAAGATTCAATATCCGTACACACACAACCACAACACTTCCTAAAGAACGTACGATCGATCGATCTAGCGATCGTGCAACTTTAAGATACGATCAAGCGATGGGTTAAATTGTTGTTCCCCCCTCGGTTTTTTTTTCGGCTAATTGTTAAACATTTCGGGATCTTCTGTTTATTGTTTTGCGTTGAAACACAGCTTAACCCTCCGCTTTTTTTTTTTGCTTTAGCCCGATGCAATCGCTTCACTCATCACATCGCGAATGCGGGGGTGCGGTGCGATAAAGATTTTAAACAGATTTTCCCCATTCGAGTGTTTAAGTGCTGCCGGTAAAGAGCAAACTGGGGCCGTTGTTAGCCCCGAAACACACCGATTTCGGTAGAATTATAATCTTCTAAGCTGTTTCATTAGTGGGCGGAACAGAAGTTAATGGTTCTATTTAGCACTTGAACTATATTTCGCTGGGGTCGTTTATTTGTTGTAGTTGATGAGCGGCCCCAAGACCTTACGCTTACGTCAGCAGCTCTGGTGCTCTGGTGCTGGTGCTCTGGTGGAGGCAGGGATATGAAGTGCAATTCAATACCCTTTACCGGTTATCATACACTAAGCGTGCAGGTGATAATATCAAGCCCGCGTCCGATAGAGTTCGCCGCAAGTTCACATCGACACACTTGTTGTTTGTAGAACGTGGTTGGCTCATGTGAAAGCAATTTAAATGATAAGCCCGTGTGTAGATGATGCTGCTTTGGTTTGTCCGTCTTGTTGCTGATTACTGTTTGCGTTAGTCAATAGGTCCATCAATGTGCAGTGGGCCTGGTACAAGGGGCAAAGAACCACCAGCGTATGGAAACCATAACAAAAATGATTTAACAACACAACGCTTTATTTAGAACGGTGCTGACGAAGGTGTCCTATTTTTAAAATCCAACGCTCAAAAATCGAAACCCCGCAAACCGAAATCCTTCGGTAAATTGTCACATTTAGTGCGTGGTGGTGGTCATCTTTGGAGGGAGGTTTCCGTTCTTTTTTCTTTATTGGAAGTTGAGATCTGATTCGATCTATCGTTAATAACAACGTCACGGGACTAGTTCTTTTAATGGCATTTTGATTAATATATGTGTAATGTTTAATTGATTTTTGTACTTTTATTTATGTAGCAATCTTTTTTTTTCTATGTTTCCTATGTTATTTCATTATTTAATTTTCATAATATTTTTATTTCATTATTTAATTTTCTATGTTAATTTCCTCTTTTGAAGGGTGTATTTATCTTTTAATGATTTTTTAGGTGTCTTTGTTAATTTTCGCAACAACAAAAAACAATCCAAAATAAAAAATACAAAAGTGACATTTTTGCCTCGTTTTTCCAACCTTTCAGCCAAGATATCTTTTGCACTCAGATCGACACGGTTCGGGTTTGCCCCTGGGTAGCAGGAAAAAAAAATAATGGTAACGCGCCGTGTGCAGCAACCGCTCCAACGGCGATCCGAAACGTGTGCTCTAGCGCGCGCCGAAAACAAACCGCCCGCCGTGTATTTGTGTGTGACGCGGTGCGCTACTACTACGCAACGCGTGCCTCTGTCTCACTCTGTCTCACATGGCGGAAAATACACTACTCAGCTCAGTACTTTTGCACCGTACTAAGGTTTGGGTGTATAACATCGAGTAAACGAGAAGCGAGAACCGGAGCAGCAGAACGAAACGCTCATTCATCAGCGAATTGAGACGATTCGGGTTCGAATTCGGAATGCTTTTATGATGGGGAATGTTTGGCGTGCTATTATTGCTTAAAATTGAAAAACAGACATCCGATTTGCACGGTTGGAATTTATTGGAATTAGTTCCAATAGAATCCTTTCGAACAAAATGGCGGCTAGTCACAGGTGCACCGTTTGAATTTGTCGGAAATATAAGTTCGGGAAATCATGTCTAACGCTTCACACAGCGTTAAGAGTCCGGTGAAATTGTAACTTAATCCAGATGTCCAGATGATCAAGTTGTACTTTAATGATATGTCATTAATCGTACTATTTCTCACTTTAACTAGCTCATCAGTAAGTAGATCCAGTAGAAGCAAAGGCTCAATTTGTCTATCTTCTCTTAAGCTATAAAAAAACAGACATAGGATTAAGTCCATAATTGCGTCGTCTAGAGGTTGATGCTCTACAAAAAAAAATATCTGATGATCGATTTCGTACCATCCATCAATAGAATTGCGCGAGAGGAGCGTTGGCGTTGAAGCAGACCAGATCAACCATGTGCTTTTATGGCGTTCGTATAATTTGGGAACCATTCGTCTAGTCTAGACGAGTTGTGGAGTAGTCCCGGTGGCACATACCAGTCGCCCAAAAATGATTGATGTCAGACGAGGGTCCTCATGTGCGGTGCAAAGTTGTGGCATCGACGCTAAATCCAATCCTATTGACCCATTCAGCCATGTTAGGATCTCGTGGGTGGTTCGCTCAAGCGGTTATGGTCATTGCGATCAACATAATAATTTGGATGAGAAACAATAAAAAAAAACACTTGGCACATGCTAATGTTTAACAAACGCCTCTCTCTTTTTAATCCAATATTTGACACTTTTCGCAGCACAATTTATCCGTTTTATGATGTTTCTTATTAAACATGTATTGTAACATGTAAACAGGTAAACAACACACTTCTTGCCAAACTATTTATCTTTACTTTAAGCAACACACCCTTTCTTCTAATTGTTCGAAACAAACAAGCGAAACCTACTGAGCGAAATACAGTGCTGATGAGTCATTCAACACACAAACACGCACAAGCGGGTTCCATCTATAAATTGTGTCATATAAAACCCATTACAAACGTATCGTATGACGGATGCTCTCTATCGCGCTGTGTCTCTGGGTGGTATTTGCATTCACGCGAGACGCCACGGGCGTGGTTGGTCAGGTTTTCGATGCGCAAAATATAGTAATTTACAGTGCACTTGCACCTTTACGCACATTGCGGAACCCTTGCGTGTCACCGTGCGGATCTCTAACACGTGTGTGAAGTGGAAATTTACAAATAGAAACTATGGTGTGTCGTTAATAAAAAAATGGTGTTCTTCATTAAAAAAAATATAACTAAAAATGTATGACAAAAATTGAATAAATTTTAATGCATTTTTGCAACATTGCTCATACAAGAAATATTTTTTGGCCTTCATTAGGTCTCTCTGATCGCAGTCAATACCCGAGTTACGCTGTTCTCGACGTACGCGGATTTTTAATATTTAACATTTCACGGGGTTTTTTAGGCAGAATTCAATTTTTAAATGATAAGTTTTTAAAAATACGTTACATTTCTTAATTATAAAAAATAACTTTCATAATATTTTACTGTAATTCTTGAAATATCAATTTTGAATGGGCTTCGTAATGTGGAAATAAGTATTGGATCCCTTAATACAACTTACAAACAATGTTGTAGAAGAAACTCGAGATACGAGGATTTCTCTAGAACACATTAACCGCGTATCTCGGGTATCGACTGTATTCAATAGCAACTTTCTGATCGGCGGAGATCGTAGATTTGACATGGTAGAAGTAAGAGCAAAATTTAAATTTTCCCCTAAATTAAATTAATGAATTAATTTTTTAAATTTCCTGTCATCGTATGTATTATCGTACGATTTTATTAATTTGATGAAAAATGACAAATTGACAGCCTTTTTTTCAAAAAAAAAAAACATAAATTCAGGATCGAAAATGAACATAAAAAAATGCACCGAAGAATGATTTTAAGAATAATAGAAAAACAAACCGCTACGTACGATGATAGGAAGAAATGTGTAGAATTTGAAGATCAATTACTTTAAATTGCAATTAGGAGTATAAATAAATCCTTTTTTTAATCGTTTTATTTTTCCTCAAGGGTTAGAAGGGGGGATCCGCAGACCGACAAAACCCATCCGCCATTGGACTAACCGCAGTTTTGACCCTGTCACAATGAGACAACGTGCCGCCACACAGCACCGGCCCACTCGAAAAACGTCTCCGCTAATCAAGCGGAGACGATGCGCAAAATGATACGCTCCTCGGTGCGGCTCCGTATCATCGTCATCATCATCACCATCATGATTGCATTCATTTATCGATTCGCACTAGAGCTTGTTCCGCACGGGCACGTATTCGCTAAAAACTCTTGTTTACGAAGGTACTTAGTGGCCCTTTTTCGTCTTACAAGCGCGCCATCGTTTCAGGGTCGTCCAGGCACGGTTAGCCACAGCGGGCAGTAACAAATCGATCACCAACAGTGTTGCAAGCGCTCGCATTTATCCGGGTTAGCAAAGGCGCAGGTAGCGGGTTTAATCGATTGCACAATCGCCCTTCACAAGGGAAAAAAGGATAAACGCACACGTCCGTGATTCCTGTGTGGTTCCTTAAACGGGTTGACCATCCGAGCCGAAAAAGGGGGTTGCCACCCATCGGATTGCATGCCAAACAACAATTGTTTCCGACCCGCACCAATGGTACGATCACGATTCGCACTTTCTTTGGGGAGGGTGGTATTATTTGCACTGGATTGCCACGTGCTCGGACGCATTGTAACGTACCGCGGGTCGTAAAGAACAATACCAACTTACAATGCCAACTGAAGTGTGCATGACATCATGCAACGTTGAGGAAACGAACAGTAGGTCTCACACAAATGCAGTACGGGTGAATAACGAAACCGTTCTACACCTTTAAACATTAGAATATCTCGCATTCGCTTGCGATCGTTTGAAGCATTTCTGCCCACTGGTGTATGTGTGTCTTAATACCAACGAACCGACCCGCTTTGTGGCGAATCATTTCACATTTCAACAAGGCGTCACCTGCGGACTTTACGGTTGGTTTTCGAAATTGAAAGAAGCCAGAACTAGTTTATGCGCGTGACACTACCCGTGCTATGGCCAACTGTTTAACTTTCGCGACTCTTTCGAGAGATTGTTGACATATTTAATTTAATAGCCGCAATAATTAGCGGCGTGCTGCGCAGCTAGTGAGGTGGTAGTAGCGTAAATTAGTTTGAGACATTGTTGAAAGATTTTCAACAGTGTGGAGGGAAAATAGTTCAAAAAATGTCCTGAATTCTAATAAAAAATAATTAATTAAATTAAGCAAAAACATAATTAATTTGAAGAGGTAAATTCAAATTCAAACGTTTTTAAACTACAAGACTACTACAGATGTATAGTTTTAGGGACAAGTTTCATTTAGGATTTCCCCCAAGCACAGCTTCATCCCGTCAACTATAATGATGGCATGGTTAATAAAATTAATATTACAACCACGTGAATTAGACCACAGCGAAATGACGGCGCGAGTCTGCCGGTTGCGTTTGCACATTTGGCTCCTGCTAATTAATGTGTGGAGTGGTACCGCTTTCGTTGCGAGACTTGGGACCGAGAAGAAAGACACATAAAACACCGCCAAACAACGGCCATAATAAATGAGTATCTAAACGACGACAGCACACAACGGCGGATTCATTCCTTTGCTTGTCTCTGGGTGACTAGGCCAACGTTTTAAACCCGGTAGCCGACGCTCCGTAGCACACTGGCTGCCGGAGAGTTGTGCTCCGCCGCTGCTTTAACAGACAGATTTACAAACTACAAATGATATATCGGACCCATTTCAATTGATGTCTATTAAGATGTCCACACGCAAGTTCGAGGTTGTGCGAGGTTCGTTCTTCGTGCCGGTTCCGGTTTTCAGTCAAGGTTTCTGCATTAATTCAATGATTTTTCATCTCTCAACCAAATGCTGTCGTCTGTCATTTGGGCCGCATAGCTTCTAGCGCTCTTGATCCGGATGTTTATTATAGTTTCAAAAAATCCTTAGCATACTGTAAGAATTTGTGTACTTTTAATGTTTTTTCATCATTTTTGCTTCGTTCAATCATCAGTATGATTGAAAACTGATCACAGAAAACGTGCTTACTCACACCACAAAATTAGATGCAGTGTTTGCACGCTTGCTGATGCAATTCAGCTCAAGTACAAATGGTTTATAAAAGCAACGAAAGAAAAAAACCGTGGCGAAATTATTTCCCTCCTGCCATGAAAATGTACGGTGGGTCGTTGCTTGGAAAATGGGAAATCTGTTCGGCTGGGCCCTAAGCGGAACTGCTTTACACCGTGGGAATGATTTATTTACATTCGATAGTAGTATGAAAATATGTTTTCGTTTGCATTTCGTTCGCACGGAAATGACCAACCCAACAAGAGAGGGTTGTAGAAAAGTAAAAAATACAAAATTGGAAGAAAGAAAGAGACAACGGGAACAGCACCGAAGGATATATTTTAAGACTAGTGATGTGAAATGGCAGACCAGAAGGAATTTATGGAAAATTACGTGAATTGCAAAAGGACAAACCCAAATGTACGTAAATTCACCGAGCTTAAGGGAATTGGAACTGTGTGCAATAATGTGAAAACATTATTTAATACGAATATACTATCGCTGGCCAAGGGTACAATATATTACATATTTGAGAATAAGCTCAAAAGATGGAGAGATTAAGGTCAAAGACGTTGCAATCGCCTTGAAGATTAGTATTGTTTGTGTTTACAATCTGCATCAGCTTAAGTAAGAAAATTATGGCGATTGCGTTTACAAAACTGAATTATTTACTTTACAAAGATGTTTCTTTGTGAACATGAGATATTTTTTTTACATTTTCCAAATTTATTATTAATGTTTTGTGAAATAAATTCCAATGTATCAGCAACGAAACACTGTGATCATCCTTCATCGTCGCTCGTGTTAGCCGACTGTCAAACAAAAGTCGTTCTAAACGAACGATAAAATGTTTCGTGAAACAGATCATTATAAACAAACCTCTGCAAGTCGATCGTTGCACGCTTCATTCACTACGAAAAGTGTGCAGAATGCTTATTTGCCCATTTTATCGAAACCGACAACTACTCTGACAACACCTTCACCATCGCCGACATTTAGTGCAATCATTAACGTCAAGTTAGCAACGGTCTGTGATCGTGATAAATTTCGCCTCACAAACAGATGTGGCTAACAAAACACTACTTGGCAGTGGATTTGTCGTTTTGCATTTGGAAGAAACCACACACACATACACACAGTAAGGAAACCCATCGCTCCCATCGTTCCTTCTGATCCTCCGATCGATCGTGACCTTCTTCACGAGCACCCTATTCTACCATTCATGGTCGGGGTTTATTCTTCCCATGCGCCTTGTGGTGGGGAACAAGGAACCACAGGGCAGCGCCAACGTAAATAAATCGAAAATAATTATGACCGCACATCATCCGGCGCACTAAACGACAACGGGTAAACCTTCAACGGGAGGTTGCGTTTTCGCAAAATAAAGTCTTTCGAGACTCCTGGCTCGAACCGGTCACGGTTCCGTATAACGAACGTTTAATGCTTCATGTGAGGAACAGAAAACACGTTAAAATTAGAAACAATAATTTATCGCTAATGCAACAGTTATATTTGAAATGGTCGTCGAGTATGCCAACAGAATCCATTTCATGTCCAAAACCGCCTGCTCGAAACATCATTGTGAGGCGTATCTAATTAAAATCATGAGAAATTAGAAAAGAGTACATGAAACACCTACGAGCATCAAAGAAAAACGTTAGTTTGAAGGTATAGTAAGAAGTAACAGATTGTCGAGTGGGTCAATTGCAGCTAACTCTTTAATTACAGTATGCCGAATCAATCACGGTATCTCCAAATGCTACGTTGGAATGAATACCATTCAAAAGCGCTGATTGGATGTACGCTGATGTACCGAACCATTGCAAGATTAAGTGGTTGAGCGCTTTGGCAGCAGGCCCTAACCATCGAACTGTTTTACGAACAGGGACACCATCACAAAATGATGTCAAATATCAAACGTCAAGTACAACTGCCAAAGGGCGGTTTTATTTACTGAAAATTTGTTCGTGCACTAACCCTGCACACTTCCGTTCCGGTAACCGGAGGGCCGTAACAGTTTTGCTAATGAACCGAGGCACAGATTAACAGGTGAAATTTGCGATTGGAATTTCCGTCCCACCTTGGCGAATGTAACGAATTCATAGAACTGAAACCGTCGACAGGCAACTGTCATAAAACTGTCACTACATGGAGGCGCATGGTGTTTTAGCACACCCGCCCACTGAACTTGACCCTGGGTCCAAAGTGTGCGCCTTTGTAAATCTACCTGAATGCCAAGATGGAACGCGACTCATTCAACTATAAACCCTCGAAAGATATTCGCCACGTATTCGGGTGCAACTGTGTGTTCAACAAGAAAACACCCACAAAAGACACCACACTTCCAATTGGTATAATTAATCATAACATGATGAAAAACTGCCTCCCACTTTCGGCTTGATAGAACATGGCAATGCAATAAGGGGCAAAACCATCCACCCGGTATATGCCTCCCGAATGGCTTTTGAATGTGTGCAATTTTTTTTTCTGCTTGAACTACTTTACAAATATGACCCGCGAGGCGGGAGAGGAGGCAAAGAAAATTAAACATAAACAAAGCGCAACACAATTTACCTTGAAATCCGACAGTGACGCCATCAAATCATCCAATTCCTTCGTGGCCGACGAAGTGTGCGATTCGTTCTGGGCCAGCTGTTGTTGGTACACTGAACGAGAGAGAAAAAACAAAACGACAAAAAATAGAGAGAAATTAAATTCATTGGCGGCGACAATTTGCACGAAAGCGTGTATCGTGCTGTGAGCATTGCATACATTGCAGGCGTTTTCAAATGTTTCGTTAAGTTACGTTGTGTGTGAGCGATGCAATTTTACAAACGTAATACAGTGTAAGTGAAACGAATGAATATGCATTCTAACAAAACGAAAGATAATATTTTTGCATTCGTCCACACTACCATAACCTATATATGTAAATAATTCAAGTATTAGAAGAAAACTGGGAAGTTCTTTTCGTCTAACAATTAATTTTCGAGTGTGAAATGTTCTGGATTATTTTTAATAACCAATTTTAGCTTTACCTTCATAGGATATACATTTATCAGTGAAATCTAACGGATCTTGTCACAGTTATTCTTTTTAGTTATTTTATCTCTCTATCTGAAATTTAACTAAACTAAATCAATTGGCATTAGATATGTTTAAGAAATTGCTAATTGAGGTGACAACTTTCTTAATTAAAAAAAATATTAATTTTTGTTAACCAATTGTACTTACACTGATTTTGATACTGAGCACTTGGAGTACCGGTAAGTTTTTCTGTGGTCGTTTCACGAACCGTTATCGTGACTTGCCGACCCGGTTGGTTTGCATTTTGATTCCTAGAATGACAGGTAAAATGTAGAACCGTTCCGGTTAGACCCTGAATGTGCGGTAATGCTCTAAACCCAGACGACATGCGTCACATCCAATTCACTCACCCGTGGGGAACCGCATAGATCGGGTTTGAGTGCGCATTGCTCAGCTCCTCCAGCAAGCTGTCTACCGATGGTCGCTTAATGCTATCATTAATGGCATACGGAGATGGACTAGTGACGATGGCGTTGTTGGGTTCTGCAATTAGAAACAATCAATTAGTGGTCGAGTAAGGAACGAAAAAGCGGACAGCTGAGTGGCTTACGTTTTTCGACGACATTGCCGTATCGAGCGCTGCTCAAATCTTGCAGCAGTGAGTCCAGTTCGGAAAGGTTGCCGGAAGCGGAGGTTTGCAACTTCTGCGGTGTGCTTGATCGTGGCAAGGAGTTGTGCGGTGTCGTCGACCTAGGTAGCGAACCATTGTAACCGTTTGTGGCCCGCGTTTCATTCACCGTTTTTGATGATGTGTTTTGATATGTTTGCTGCAAATTATAAAATAAGAAAGGATCACATTATTGAATGGGACTTCGTTTGATAGACACATCTCATCCTAAAACTACGGTGCGAAAGATAAAATCAATTAATTTAGCGGTTTCTTCAAAGCGAAGGGGACGCCATTGGAACACATCCAAGCTGTCCCGCGTCATTCGGTGACAGATTTATTCACCACAGCTAATCCATCGTACGTACACGAAACTTGCAAATGTCTGTCATCCATTTCCTATCTTTTTTCGTTTCTTTTGCGCTTGTTTCAACGAAATGCGTTCACTGTGAGCCAAACATACAAATATTGGCAAGTGTCTTTGGTGTTAAGGCACGTGTGCACGTCTAGACGGAACGTTCTACTTCGCTAATTATCTCAGTTACTGAGAAGGCAACCGGGGTGATTCACGCAACTACAAGTAACACCGTTTCATGGAAGTTTTCATTGCTTGTAATTTATCACTTATCTTCAAGCGGTTTATCAACCGAGCTGCGGACACCCGCATTGTACTATTTGGCGTTTAAATATTTTCATAAACCAGCAACAATGTTTTAAATTACTAGTGCAAACATACAGTTTATTGAACCGAAAATCGATTCTTCTAGTTATTACTGCAAAATTTAGACTCAGCTGTAGAAATTAATTGTCAAGTCGTTAAATACCAAGTAGCCAATTAACCACGCATCTTTATGAAAAACGAAAATTATTCCGCAAATTCACTGTCCACCACTGCCTTTTACACCACGCGCGATGGTTTGTCCATGTGTGTAACGGTTTTTTGCATTTTTCCTACTTCCAATCGACCACTATTGCTGACTCGATGTAAGTCCGGCACCAGGAGCGCACGTTTCGAAGAGACCGAACAGCACCAAGCTGTACACACATCCATTCATGCACGTTGCACCACGCATACTTTCTGTTGCAATTGACTCACACACGAGTGGACTGAGCGGCCTGCGGGAGAAAGAGACCGGCCGAATGTGACTGAGCGAGTCGCAGAGGGCGTTCGCCATAAGAAAACATTTGCTGTAACTGCACCGAGCCGAAGTCGGTGTGCAAGTGGGGACTGGATGCGGGATCTCCTCTTTCGTCATGCGCGCGCATTCGAGAATTGCATCGTTTGCAGTGTTTGTTTGTCGCGAACATGCACTTGGGCACCACACGTTCAACAAAGTGAGCACCAAACGTCGCCTGACGCCGATTAACGGGAGCATCACACTCAATGAACCACCGCCAACCTTAAAGGTTTTGGCTTTTTTTGTTTTTTTGCTTATGACGCTTATCGCCCCCCGATCGGGCTGCCGCTTCCACCTACCGGAATGGGACTGGTCTGTTGCTTGTTCCGGACCCCATTCAGACTACCATATCCGGGAACAGATGAACCACCTCCACCACCACCACCACCGCCATGCTGCTGCTGATTGTGGCCGGGAACCGTGTTCTGAAGGTCGGCAAGTAGTGCGTCTGGAAGATGCGAAGAAAAGAAAGGGTATTAGAAAAAAGAAAGATGGAATGAATAATGCAAAAAGTAAAACTGGAGCATTTGAAAGCAGTGTCAACATTCAGTCACACGGGTGTGTGTTTTTTTTTGTTCCTCCCGACCGGATCAATCGGATCTACACCATGCCACCCCGTATAGACACACTTTTCCCCTTTCTCCAAGACATACCGAGAAAATCTTGACAGTTTTCCTCCACACTTTCGTACGTTATTTCTTCCATCTTTGGATCACGCATCGGTGTGCGATTAGGACACCCGGTGGCGGCAGTGGTTCGGTAAAGTGACACGTTTTGCTGATGAGTAAGCGAAAACTTCAATACACTGGGCTCTGGGCTCTGGGCTCTGGGACAGCGCACCGGCTTTCACTGCGACCAGCTACAAGACAAGTGGCCGGAATGCGTTTGTTTAAGAATTCCAGGCTCCCCCGGTGACGACCGTAGCTCAACTGGCGCATCGCGAAACCTTCACAAGCAGCGCACACAGAACGCGATCTTCCCGTTCGTGGTTGTCTCGGTATTTTTTTCTGCCTCCTTTTAGAAACACCCTGGAGAGAGAACGACGACGCTATATGGTTGTCTCCTCCCAACACAACACAATCAACATAGATACGGGGAGTTGTACAATCGGTCCGATTACTACTACTGTGTGTTGGGGGTGCTTGGTAGGGTCGGTTTCTTTTCCCCTTTTTTTACTCCGAGACGAACGATAAACCGCAAAACGGAAGATGACCCAACCAACCGAGCGCTGATGACGAACTTTTGCGGAATGTCTCCAAAGAACGCACGCGGGGTGGCTGGTGGTTCGTTTTTTTTTTGCACGTGGAAGAAGGTTTTTGTTAATGAAACTGTATGTTACGGGCGTCGTTTCCATAACGTTGGTTCGTGTTAGTAAGCACAACCGTTTCAATGTTGCTGCTGTTGAGTGAGTTAAGTTCTTATTTTTTGTTATTCTCGAATTTCCTTCGTGGCGGAGTGTGAAGGGCGCTCTACGCTAGACGATAAGATACTGTGCGCACCGATAAAGTGTTGACACGTTTGTTTTTATTGACATATTAGCACCTGATTGGGTTGAACAAAAAAAAAAAGATCTCCAAGGTAGTACAAGAAATCAATTTTTGAAATATTTGAATTGATTTAGTGTTGTGAACTACTGATTTGTAGAAAACTTTTTTTTTAATAAATTGGGTACAAATGTAAGTTTTTACATAACGATGCGCATGTGGCACATAATGGGATATGAATTGTTTGGGCATTTGTTTATGTCCAGATGTATTGCATCATTCTTCTATAATATTTCTATTCTATAAAGAAACTCCAGTCTAAGTCAATCAATCTGAATGAATAATCCAGGAAAATTAATTGGCAGAATTTAGCATAACCCATCCCAGTGATCGAGACAATGATGACATCAGAAGGTTATCATTTATTACGAATTTCTTCCGACCGATCAAACCGTTACTGAGCAATGCGGATGCGGAACACTCATAAAGCAATACGATCCTGTTTAATAAATCAAATAAAAAATTAGTTCGATTCGTTTTAGAGCTCCAACGGAATTTGTAATTCTACCGCAAACTTGGAGATAGTAATTTTTTTAAATAATTTTAGATAGAGTTATTTTTGATAAATAATTCATGGAACTATCTAAAAAAATTAATACCGTTTACAATTGTTTTTGTGCTTTTTGGTCAAATAACGCTCGAAACTTATTTGTACACCTAATAGGAAACACAAATTTTGCAAAGCATCCGAATATTTCAGGTTAATTACAGACCTAGAAGAACAGACCCAATTGAAGAAAGACGATAAAGATTGAAGAAAACGACACATTATTAACACTCCAATTGTATCGTTTAAGGAAAAATTTGCACACTACTGCGTCAACGATGCACTTTGATTGCAAAACCCTCAATTGGTGGTTGCACATTAGTAAATGAGCTCAGCAACGTGCGTCCCTGCGCGCTATAAATATCAAAACCCGATCGACAGAGAGTGCAATTTAAAACCCATCACGACCCAGTTACGGGATGCCATCAGATCAATTTGATACGCATACGGAGGTGGGCTCGAGCAGATGCAAAAATATTGATTCCCCGATGGCCTTGCTGAGGGGGGGTCGATGCTGGAGTACGCGGCAACGCTGCACTCGCCCGGGTCACTTGTGGCAAAGTGCGCCGGAAAAGTGGAGCAAGTCACGAAACCGTTGATGCGTTGCACACATTTGGTTGGTGTGTGTGTGTTTTTTTATCGATGGTGTAGAATGGAAAAGCGCAGGTGAGAGATATCTTTACTGTTATTAGGGCAAGACATTTCTTCATAGCAGGACATCATTTAATTTCCGAATGGACAAAAACTATAAATAACACTTTCAAAATGGTTCCGTTTGGTTTCGCCGTGCCGCCGCCACCCACGGGTGTTGCATACTGCAGCGAAGAAGCGCACAAATTGGGCAATCGTCTTAAAGGTATACACGCGTAAGTCACACTCACCCAAATAATCTTCGAAACCTTCCGACCGACCTGCGACGATTCCCTTCGTTGGGGTGTTGCGAGACATTTTAGACGCCATGCTGTGTTGCACACTAAGCCGCGTGTTGGAAGTGTCTGATAAAGTTTGTCTTCGCAGGATTTAGAAGTTTAACGTCCAATCGTTTCACTGTTTTTAATTTACTTTTGTTTGTAATGTCCACAACTGGATCTTCACTATCGGCATTGCTGTATTACGGATTCTATTTAATAATTCACAATCTTGGTCCGAACAGTAGCTTATTCGTCGTTTTCAACGTGATCGTGAGTTAACGAGAAGATTAACTAACCAATGACAATAACAACCGCACCCGAACAACTCCAAGCGGAGCTCTTCGTTGGTTGAATTTCATTATTGATCGCGCCGTTTTTATGACACCATGAGGTCTCTCGCGGTCACCGCCATAATTACATTGCACATCTCTCGAATGCAAGCGCAAAAAGAAACTAAAATGACATCCCGCAACGTGAAAAGGCGCGAGCAACAGTATTGGTGAAGTCGTAATTTAAACTTCCATACAAAAAAACATGCGCGATTTTTAGCGTTCTCAGCCACTTTCAGACCACAATTGATTGGGGTGATGGTGGAACATTCGGCGACAACAACATGGAGTTCTCGAATATTGGCAGCACGGAGAAAATATTGAGTATTGAATTTAAATGTTCTAAAATTTGCCGCTAGTGAAATCGCACAAACCCTAAGCAGATCGTTATGCAGAAAACTGAGTACGCGTGCTGCGGAAATTACTTCCAATCGGTGTGTACCTTAACACACCTTGGCGCGGACTTTATTTTTAGATCCAAAAGACGGGAAAAAAACCCACGCCGATTGGGATGGAAATTGAAACAAAGAAAAAGTGCACCAAGCAAACAAGCACCATGCGATCTTTGAACAGGGAAGATCGACGAATTATGCAAATGGAAACAATGTTGTGATTCTTCGCTTCTTCGTCTTACGATCGTCATAATTATCGTCTATCTGTGTGTATCAATTACCGCAATATTGAGTAACCCCTGGGAAGCAGGGTGCAGAATGCTCATAACAAAGTTAACTTCCTTCTTATTCAGCTGGCCAACTTTTCACCATTTCCATGAGCTAGCTCAAAAATTCGTTGGCTCAAAAATAGCTCCAACTCACTGTGACTCACAATGGGTCGTGCGCAGTCGGGACAAATTTTCCATTTCCCTGCCCACCAACATAGTGAACGCTGCTGATCGGAAACATCTTTCGCCCAAACCGATTATTCCACCGTGTTGTGCCCTCCTCCGTACGGGGCGATTTCTCGAGCACGCGACGAACGAGACCAAGGTCAAGACCTGCGCTACACCTCGCGCGCTTTGCGCCACTGAGCAATGTTTATGCGGAGGAACGCATCATGCTCAGTGCTGCCTCGTACTATACACGGCACACGCACGGCCCGCGATCGGTAGACGAAATGTTCGTGCGAAAAATTGCGCGTTCGTGATCGAATGAATACGGGTGAACGCGGGGTTCACGCGAGCGTAAACATAAACAAATCCTTCTAGGACGCACCAGCACTAAAGACATCGTCGCGGAGGAACACATTCAGATGGGAAACATCCCTAGAACGCATATAGGCAGTGATCTTCCCCAGCACATTTGACCTCATGGCACTGTTTGCGTGACCCACACATAAGCAGCAAGGCAGCACACGCATGCCCAAAACCGTCGGCAGCTAAACAGGGATTTGTCAGATAAGAAGGTGCACCATATTGTTTTCTACGGTTGATCGTCCACGGTACCACGCATCATTGAACACATCACAGAATAAGCTACTTTTCGATAGGGAATAATATATTTTTACGACTTCAAGAAAAAAACAAAGCAACGAACGAGCTGCGAGTTCTATTTTCTACGGAGAAACCAAACCGTCCTATCTTTACTTCTCATGGTGTTCACTTATTGCTTGTTTGTGTGTGCATATTCACACCGGCGCTCTCACGACCATGATCTTATTATCGTTATTTTCAACTAAAAATATTTGCCCACAAACTGAAACCGAAAACTGTTGATGCTCTTCTCTGTGTGATTTTGAGCCTTCTCGCCACAAGAACCCGTTTCGAGCCAAATCTCACCGCACGATTCGTATGAGGAAAAACACACGTTTGAGTGTAACGTTCGTGAAAAAATACTCCTGCGAGACGTGGCGCGGCCGTTACACTACACACTGCTGGGTAAATCGTTTAAAACCTGCACATGCTGTCTACTGCCAAACTACTACTTAACCATTATCAACACAACAACACATTGCGCGACCATGAGCGGTTGATTTTCAAAACTATCACAGGCTTTTATCCAGATGAAACTGACTATCTCGCTTTTGATATAGTGACACAGCGGCACACTTTGTAAACCTGTTTTGTTATCTTTGGGATTTGATAGCACTGCTTTATCTTTGAGCACTCTTCCATTTGTGTGGTTCAATACTCGCACACACGACCGAGTTCGTGAAGCACTAAGTTAAAGGCTTTTCACCAACATTAACACGGTCTACTAACAGAAATGCCTAATAGTAGAAGGTAACCTATACGTCACACCGAGTTGCAAATAATGATCTTTAACTATGCGCACAAACGTTCGCCACGCAACAATCGAAACCTGCGGTGATCGAAATAGCGAGAGCCTTCACTGCTACCGACCGATCGCCAAACGGTTTGCACTGATACTACATTAGCATCGTGCAGGTTGTTGGCGGCTTCTCGGCGGCTCGCGCTCATCACTGACCCACACAGACACTCGCCCGAGTAGATGGGAGCGAGAGCAGATTTTGCAGCATCAGGCCAGATTAGACACATTTCGCTGTGCGCGTTGGGAGAGTGATGTGACGCGGCACGAGTGACACATCAAGTGCGTACGATCGGATGCACTATAGACGTCACCGATCGACGCTCCGGTTGAAGTCGGCTGAAGGTGCGGATATTCAGACAGAGGTTACAACCAGCCGTCTATCGGCGATATGTCACAAAATCACGCTTGTTTTAATGTCTGCACACTGTCACATCAACATCTAAACAGTTTAATAGCCTTCCCTCTGGTGACGACATCGTGCCGTGCCAGATTTAGCTAGCCAGCACGGTTTTATGCTGTTTATCCGCTTCTCGTGTAGAACTTGCGTGTGTACATATTTTACCTTGGAAGGTGGCGCAACACAAAGGCGTCCACACCCCAAAACCCCAAACCATCGAATCGCACAAACACCGGCTAATTCGGACCGTATTTCACGCGAGAAGCTGCCAGGGGTTTATGGGATCTGCTCTCGGGTTGGAATCTCTAGCGTGTGATTTCTCTCGCAGCTTCTTATTTCAAAGAAGAGACCCAACAAACAAATCTCCAATATCTCTTGTTCGCTTTGGGTATATCTGCAAGAGATGCTCCGTCAGCCGGGGGATTTACGCGAAGCGATATCGAGAAAACAGATCGGCTAAAAGTCAACGCAAAGAGCATCAAACGAGGTGGACATCACCATCACCTGAACGACATGCCGGATATTCCTTAGATGGATGTCGATAACGAAAGCTGGCCAAAGATCGTTGTCCGGTTGAAGCAACAGCAATAAGGGCCCAGCTTACAAACCAAGATTTGTTGCTATATGGTAATGTTAGCTTATTATTTATGGAAGCCAAATTCCACCGATAGCCATCGACGTGGCACAAACTTAGTCATAATGCGCAAAACCAGTTAGATTAATAATCAACACAGTTTGAGAGAATGTTTTAATGGCTGGAAGGCCACAATCTACATGACATCATATGATAGGCATGAGAAACTAGTAAAATGGTTATATTTCTTTATATGCTGTTTATTTTCATTTATTTTATACCAAAAAGTAGTGGATTCTTCATCTAGATATGTACTAAAAATTGATATTTGCGGTAAATGCCTCATTTAGGACAACGAAAACTAGTGCATTTCATGATCTTGTTTTTAGTACAATAGATCAAAATTATTTTAAAAATCAAAAAGAAAGGAACAATTTAGATTACATTTCACAGACAACGAAGAAAATAATTGCTTTTTAAAAGGGCTTTTAGAGACACATACTACCACTCTCTGTTTGCCTATATTTCAAACAGTAGGACAATCCTCAGCATTTGCATTAGATTAATTACATTCAGTGTTAACCATTTGTTACCCATTTGTTCAGAAGGTAATCGTGACAGGAGGGGAAAACATTGACGCGACGAAAGAATTCACGACAGTTTTGTGATCTGATATTTTCTATTTTCCCCCTTCACCTGAACCCGGGTGCACTACATTCCCCACCGGTTTGTGTTCGCACTCATTTTAAGCGCCATCACCGCAAGACCGGGATTGAGTGTTTTCATCAAGCCGCTAGTAGTAGTCAAAGCTAACGAAAGAAAGCCGGCTGCGCATAACAGTGAACCGAAAACATGCAAATAAAGCACATGAAACACGATCATTCACTGCACGGGCTCGCAAAAGGAAATGCGAAAGTAAATATCGCCGTCTTGGGAGGGACGGGCGAGAGCGAAAAAAAAAAGCGGAAACCTTCAGTACTTGCTGAATGGGCGAACAAACGGGCGCCCTTCTGGGTGGTGGAACGTGTCGTGTCTTTCTTGCTCACGATTTTCCCAACTGTGCAAGCAACGGCGAAGGAATTTCAAGAACAAAAGAGTCATGGAGCTAACGTGACCGTCTCATGGAAGAATACACACAAGAGCATGTTGTTTAGGGTGAGGCTAGACAATGGAAAGGAAAGTTTGAGAATTTTCACCAACTTAACATTTAGATGTCTTTTCTGGCCATCATAAATTGAACCATCTAAGTTTGGAAGTTGAAAATTGACAAATACTGATTCCACCTTTCAATATGATTGAGGAGTTGGAAGTTTCTCCATCACAGAAAGTAGTGCCTCACTAACGAAACGTAAAAGATAACTTTTCTATAGTAAAAACTTCAAAAACTTTAAAACTTCAATAAAGAATAATTAATGGTTAATGTAATTAATAATTAAAAACCAATACAGTTCAATAAAATTCAAATTAATAATTTTTCATTCAAGATTAATCTTTAATCTTAAGCTAAGCGCGTTGCCCAGTTTGCTAATTATTTGTTTAAGTTTTTTGACCGTTGCGCAAAATTTTTTAGTAAAATTTTCACCCATTTATTTGGGGTCCTTATTACTTATTATACTTATTATACTTATTATACTTATTATTATTAACTTATTTCATTGGTGGTAAATCAATAACTAGATAATCAAAATCATTACATAATCCTATAAATTTATTGTAAATTAAGTAAAAAAGGAGTACTGCTTCGAACCAGTACGACAAATCAACTAGCGCATTCTACTCCCCTAGCTACAGTGCAACGATTTTGCTGCATGAGTCTTTCTTGGGGTGAGCGGTTTACGGGTTTACAATATTAAGAAAATGTAGATGACTTGTTAATTAAAGTATTCTTGTAATAACTAGACACCTCATTATTGAGAATGTTTAAATTGCTTGTCGATAACTAACTCGCATCCGTAACAAAACCTACTAACACTACTAAAGTCCTCCTTGTACTAAAATAAATTGTTAATTGCATACCTTCCGGCGTTTTAAACCTCGAACAGTATTACACCGTAATAAAGCATAACATACATATGAATCTCTTTCTTCATTTTAACAAACGGCATTATGTTTTTTTTGCAATATTTAAACACTTTGTGCCTTAAACTCAAAAGCTATAGTGCATGTAAATCGTTAAACTGTGAGAAAATAAATGCATCGATTATGACATGAAAGCCAAACGTGGCTATTGCAACATAAACACTTCTACAAGGTGGAAGTCGCAATCGCAGATTAAATGTTCGTTAAACCTTCAAGAGCTTGCCCACTACACGTTGCAAAGCCAATCAATACGCTTAAGTGCGATTTCTTGATCGCCAATCAATACGCTTGAGTGCGATTTTTTTTTCTTATCAATACGCTTAAGTGCGAGATACAACCATACTGCCCAGTAAATTTATTACTCACACCACTGCACAGATCACATGAAACACAGATTTAAAGGTTCGAAAAAATTGACGATTGGTTGAAAATGTAGTTTTAGTGCCTCCATTTCTGTCATTTAACACTCAAAGGAACAACAGAAATTTAGAGTGTCAAAGAAAGGCTGCAATTTAATGGCAAAAAACTATAGTTAAATTGAATTGATAAGCATCGTGGAACTAAGTACCATTAAAATTAACTATTTTCAAAACCACGATCTGAGTGGACATCAGAAGGTATCAAGGGGTGAGTATCAGAAGACTCTCTAGACCTTGAAGCTTCCCTTAACGTTTAAACATCAACAAGTAGATAGGTAATCTGGGTTTTGTATGATAAATGTATATCAATTCCTTACATAAGTTAATTTTGACACATAAACTGTGGGGCGGGAATCGAAGATTAATCTTATTGTATGTTACAAAAAGTTGAACCCCTCTCCCCCCTATGTAACAGGCCGTAACGCTGCTCTTCTTCGTCAACGCTCGAAATCATATCTTACGCCATCACCGATCCAGTGTGTTTGCAGCTGGAATATCCAACTTTTGCACATTACATTGCTCTTCCCTGTTTTCCGCGTGAAGTTTCCAAACAGCGTGCACATTTGCGGTGGCACATTTGCTGTAGAACATAATGATAAAATGACTCTTCCATATGAAACACTCGCACACCCACACACGAACTTCAATACAGTGTTTTGGCTTCAACCATTTGCATTAATTGAAAAGCCAGCATGCGCCCCGTGGGCGATCGGTGATCGTTTAATGGCCCTTTTTTAAGGTGTTATCGTTTCAATTTCCGGTTGAATAATCTAAGCATGTGCAGATAGTTGGCAGATAATTCATTCTGCGGATCATTTGAATGATATCGTCAAACCCGATACCTTCGTGTGGTTTATCTCCATTATCTTTTGCCGAAGAAATTGAACCATCTGGACACGCAAGGGTTGAAAAAAAAACACACAAATCCATTTCGCCTTGACTGGGTTGCTGTGTAGGAAGCAAGAAGCGTGGCTCCCGTGGCGTGTTTGGAATGCTAAAAATAGCCGCTGACTTGCTTGCGTTTCGAAAGGCCGCAATCACATTTCAGACAGATTTTTCTTTCTTCCTCCCTATGCTTGTGTGTGGATCGGGGTTGGAAAAAAAACCACAAAATAACGCTGGGAACACACATTCCAGAACCGCTGTATCTTCGCGTAGCCGTGTGCTTGTTAAGTTGCTTCCTGTCGGAAGGAATTTTATGCTGCCCGTTTTCAGGCTGTCTAAGCCAGGAAGAGGGACAACAGGGGCGAAGAAATATGATCTCAAGTTCACTGGAGCAACAACTTCCTCCACATCCGTTCGAGTTTGTCTCCCTGTCTCGCGCTGGTTCTGGCACGCATAAAGGTGATGACGTCACAGCAAAACCTGTTCGAAACAGATGATCGAGGTTCGTTTAGGCGAACATAGCACTTACCGGTCATATTAAGAAGTTTTGTTGATTATTATTTCTTTAAGAAAATTCGTGTTCCGTGTATGATTTGAGTAACAAGGCACACAATTCCACACAAAAAAACCTCTTCAGAATCACTTGGACTTGGATTTGGTCGATTCCCTTGGGATATTGGGGAATTCAATCGCTATTTAATAACACTTTACACTATCGGCAATAATTTGCAAGTCTTCAGTACAGTCTACAGTTTGGGAATCTGGATGAAAATACAGTTTTCCTTAACATTTGGCCGCCAAGGTAGCACCGCAACGCAACTGTCGACGGGGAGGTCGAAGAAGCATCGACCCGTACGATGTCAAGCACTCGCCTCACTGTTGTTACACTGATACACGCCACCGCACCATACGTTGCCAATTACGCACGGATTAAAACAGTTTCAATTGCAAGCTCGCCAGCCAAAACTACTCTCTTTTGGAGTTTTAAACAATAATTCAACAGCACAACTTCGTACAGTTAAGCTTATTCTTATCCCCGGAGAACACAAAGCGATAGGACTGCGCGAATGGCTCGATGATTCGATGAATACTAAATCAAACCGTTGCCGTCAGCGATTAAAGCTTTACGTTTGAGGGGTGTTTGTTCGTCGGTGGCTAATGCAAATCCCTGCACACCAACACCAACGGATCGCTCGGCATGAACACGCGGAGGTTCGATTCCGCTCAAGTTCTCAGCGGAGGAGTCGCACATGGAACATGAATCTCTCGCGTGGCGTGTTATGCGTAAGGGGGGGGGGGGGGGGGGGGCTTTGCATACTGCATCGAATGAACACACGGTCTTCCGTGGGCCGAAAGGGAAAGCATACCCGGGCGAACCTGAACCACCGCGAGCGACTCTGAAACTCCGATTGTTGTGCGCTTGGGTGAGTGGACGATTGGTCAAGCCCGGTTTTTGAGTGGTTTGGAATTGGAATGCGTATTCACGTCCACACAGAAAGGAACTTCGGGCGAGGTTATGTTTGTAAGCAGCAGTAATTATGTTGGTATTCAAATTCTTTCTAAATACTTTTAGAATACATAGATTGGAGATTAGAGTACGAAATTAAGGAGTGAATTGTGCCTTTCAAATAATTTGCACAAAATAAAATACATAATAATCTTCTAAAAATATTCAATTCTAAAAGTAATTGCAGTTGGCAATTAAAAAGACCCAGGACACCTTTAAAGATGAAAATGTCTTTTTTTCTTTTTTAATTTAAAAGAAGAAAATCCTTAAAATATTGCGTATATTTAAACGGTTTTTTTCACAATGAATCGCATGCTTTAGCGTTTGAGCGTAAACAAACCGATTGCCAAGTGATCGATTAGTCAATAGCACACAAATACATTAAACATCCCCCATCTCTTCCGTCCCTGTCAGCGCCGGCGCAAAAGAGTACACCAAGCAGAATTGAATGAATTTCACTACCATGGATCGCTGTCGAATGGAGGGGAAGAAACTGCGTGACACATGGGGAGACACCGGAATGGTAAAGCGATTTGCCCAAAGACACCACGGTTTTGTTAGCTGTAGCATTCATGTGCACATTGATGACATCATCGACGTGGACAAAAGCAATGGCGACAGGAAGCAGCGGGCCGTCACCCGGACGATATCACCCCATATCCACACCCGAGCGGTACCGGGCAGCACCTGAAAAAGGTGTCGGATAAATGCCATTTTCAACGTATGACCTCAGAACCGCGGCACACACATGGTCGCGCCGTGGTTTTTGGAGGCGTTCGGGGAGGCCCACGCATTAACGAGCAAGCACCCCGATCGACCCGAAGAACGGGTGTAAGCAGACAGACCGTTGGGTGTTGCTTTTAAGTGCCGTTGGAATTTAAATCGTTACACCTAACACCACGTGTTGAACGAAATAACATCTTTATCCAGACGATCGACCTGCGAACACCGAGCGCACCATCTATTGGTGAACTTTGGAAGCGACGCGGCTTTGCTGGTGAGCTTTCAACTTTTGCAGGGGTGAAAAAGAAGCGGAATGAACGAGTGGGAAGTTTATGTTTAACAGTATGTTAAATTAAGTCTAAAACACGACATATTTTAAATCGAGGCGACTATCATACTTCTATGAAGGTTTTAAAATATTTGTCTAAAGTTCCTACATTCCTCCTTTAAATGACTATTTGGGACAAAAAAATAGCATAACACTTTAAAAGAATGTTAAAGTTGTAGTATTCTTAAGCGTAGTAAAATATCAACGCACCAACTTCAATGTACGGAAAGGTCTTATCATGAAGTAATGTATTAGGAGCACTATACACTGCATAACGTATATTAATAGAATTACCAAAAGTTTGTTTGAAATGCTCCTGCCTCTCACATGTGTACTTGTGCCGGAGTTCTTACTAAGTTTTCGTGCGTTAAACCAACAGATACCCACATCTAAGCGACAACTTTAGAAGATTACTTAAAGTTCTAAGCAACTGAGTTTCCGGTGGCTAAACAATATGGTTCACAGCGTATATATTCTTAGCGTAATGCCCTGCCATTTCTGATTTACTCTTCTTCTTGGGGTAAAGACTTGCTAGATTATATCTGCGATTGCTGGCTTTTTATACTATTTTTTCCTACGTAGTATTAAAGCAATACCTGGTTACGGGAGACGATCCAGGCGATAGTGTATTCCTACATTATTTCAAAATTCAAATTACACTGAGGAATCGAGTTTCTGCACACCTGATAGAGACGGTACGCAAGTAATCTAGAAGTTGTTAACATTTTAAATTTTATTAAATCTTTTAAAGTATTATTTAAAGTGTTGTAAATGAGATCTCTATTGGATCTCTAAAGCTGTGCTCCAAAAATTGAAAGTTGAAAAAGCTCAACTCATATTCTACATAGAACTGGAGGATATGAAAGGTAAGGATGCAAATATTACAAGTGGGCCGTGTACTAACTGCCAACCGATTGGTACCAGAAGTAAAGGAGAGCTAATAGATCATGAAATAAGAAAACTTTTGATAGAAAAGTCATAATTTCCCAACTCGAACTGGAATGGTTGGGTACTATAATAAAAGTATACGAATGTATGAAAAAAACAATGTTTACGTTTCACATTTTCCTTATTTGAACGTTACGAGTTACGATTTGAACGTTACGAGAACGAGTTTGAACGTTATTGCCGATTCATGAGAATATTCACAGCAATCCCAGACTTTGTTCATATTTACCTGAGAACAATCAGAACTAGGAATCTTTCGGTATTTGTTATGACCGCTTTTCTCGGTTGCTGATTTGGTGGACATCTTCACAAGTAAGATACAATTTAAGCTGAATTTCCCTTCCAACATTGGGGTAGATCATACCAAAAGTTAGAAAGCTTATGCTTTAGGCCAGTATCTGCCAAATAATACAGGTACCGGGCTGTATCATTCTGTACAGATTTGTAAGGGACATAGCATTTTGACATAAAGAATGACACAAGGGACATATTTGTAAACTACAATTTGAGAAAAATCGATTTAAGTTTAGTAATTTAATTTTAATTTCAATGCATTTGAAATAATATACAAGTCTGATCATTAAAATAATCCTTTTTCAATTGTTTACATTTCTCGCACACGGGAATCATGGCGTAACCTGGCTCAGACCAGCTAAAAAAAAATATTTGTTTTGACATTTGTCGAGCTTGGATTAGCTGCTTTCATTGAGAAACCAATCTAATCCCTCTTTCCTAGGCTTAACTTGGCTTGCCATTTGTATGGCGAGCTGTATGCGCATAAGCCTGGAAACGTCAAAATGCATACAAAAAACTGACTTAGAGTATGATTCCGGCCATTATTGACTCTTTTAAATTCCATATCATGTAAATATGATATTTGGCTCTTTTCTCCCAGTAGTTTGCTAACCACTGACCTAGACTTTTCATAGAACATTACGAGCAAGTGACTTTTCTTGACTAACGCTAATTGAATATCCACACGGGC
Organism: Anopheles marshallii; assembly: GCF_943734725.1. Classification (NCBI taxonomy): domain Eukaryota; kingdom Metazoa; phylum Arthropoda; class Insecta; order Diptera; family Culicidae; genus Anopheles; species Anopheles marshallii. The sequence continues at coordinate 27,752,200 of NC_071327.1, read as the reverse complement.
AACGATTTTAAAATTGTTAGTTAGATCAGTTCTCATTGGCTATTAAACAACACCAGTTCAATATTTAAGCACTAAACAATGCAGTTAATTGTTTCCAAATTTTCCCACCATTCAGAATTAGTTGAAATATATTTTTTGTGTTAGCGATCACCTGACCTATTCTCAAAAAAAAAACTTACATCCCGGTGCAATTCCGCGGTCCCTTAGCGTACAGCGGTACGGTTGCCGTGCTCCTGGATCAAATTTTCCGTAGCACGTTCGATCCATCGTGGTTCCGTCGATTCAGCGTTGACCGCGCACAACATCCGCACGAAACCACCACCAGAACTGGCCAGAGAGCTTAACGGTTTCGCCACAGCGCGACAAACAACAATACGATCGATTGATGACGAGACGACGGGTGGCGCTTGCGATCTTTGTTAGTCTTGTTTTCACTCGGCTACTTGGACGTTTGAAGTTACAGTTGGAAATGAAACTTGATTCGCATGCTGCAACAACGGCTGGGAAAACAACCACCAACGCACATTACGACGATCATCAGCACTGGGTGTGTGTGCAACCATAAACTATAAGCTTTGGCTGGAAATTTTGTTGTTTACCTTTCGCTTTTATAAAGCAATTTCATTTTCATCCCCTAACCAGTTAAATTAACACTGCACACTGCTATTGGGGCGTAAAAATCGGTCTACACATTAAATCGTGTCGTATAAGCACTACCTTGAGTTATTGAAAAAAAAACACACAAGCACAATCCGTATCACGTACGTAACGCAGCGAGAGAGAGTGAGGTCCGGGGGAAGCAAAAGATGAAAAATGATTCAAACCCATCTAATTTACGCACCACCCAGCAAAACAAAAAATCGCCCGTCGGAGAAGGTATGGCCCACTGGCCGAGCACACCAGCATGGATGATCTCGTGTGGCTGCCGACGTCGCTTTATTTGCCATAAATTATGTTCCCGACCCACCGAAAACTCTCGGCGCTGCTGAGGAAATTTGCCTTACCGAGGGCTGCTAGGGGAGAAGAGGGAAAAAAGGAGTTTTCTTCTCACTAAACTACCACTTCAGGTCAGTTCAGTTAACACAACAGTTAGCATAACGATATTTCAGCACATTCCTATCGCACACGATCGCGTCTCAAACGAGATGATACATCAGCACCACGATCGCGCATCAAACGAGATGATACATCAGCATATTTCTACCGCACACGATCGCGCCTCAAACGAGATGATACATCAGCACCACGATCGCGCCTCAAACGAGATGATACATCAGCATATTTCTACCGCACACGATCGCGCCTCACCCTACGGAAACGAATAGATTCGTCAGCACTTGTCTCTCATCCGCTCGTCAGAAGCCAACACTTCGTTCGAAGGCCACACATTCTTCCCAAGCGCGATTCCCACTTCCAAATCAGCATAAAAGCATAGGGAACATATCATAAGACGGTTCATTTCATCCCTAGTTCTTGTACTAGCAGGTTCTAAAGATCTGAATCCATCAAAACAACGTGAGAAAAGATAAATAAAACTATAATGTTTTTTTAAAAATCTATCTCTCACGGCGTATTGATTAACTGTTCATTCCCTGTAACGCCGCTGTAGCTTAATGGCCGCACGGTGGGAAACCCCTCGGTAGCACAAACCTTTGAAAATTGACACCAACTGACAGTGCGGGCTGGGGCCCTGGTCGGAAGATGTTAAGCCAAAGAGGCCAATCTTAAGTTAACTAACCGCGAGGGACAGAGGATCCGGGGGGGGGGGGGGGGGGGGAGCGGAGTACAAGCGTGGAAGGATACTAATATATATGCGGCTGGTTCTGCTGTTGCCTTCATTTGTCGGTCGGACACACACGCGTGGAACAAATGTACCATTAATACGCGAAATTAAAACTAGCGTGGTCGGAACAATTGTGTTATCTCTAAAAATAAATGCAGACCAACCAACGGTTGGCACCGGGGTTGAACAACCGGGCTTGGGCCGATTGGAGGTATCATGTAGAATGTATCACAGCATCAGGATGTCTCTATTTGCTAATTTGATATCAGAGGCTTGTATACTTAATGTGATCGGAAAAATATTTGTTTTCTTCCATTTGGAGTAACGTATGATCAAGTTACGGGTTTTTCTATATTTCAGCAAGAAACATATAGATTATGTATATGCAACATATGGTAGAAATTGTATTGGGCGACTCCTACAGTCACTACAGCAGGTGCAGCGTATAAGTTCTGACTAGTAGCTTGCTGATTGGCCGACATCAGAGAGGCCGTAAGGTTGGAATTAGCAAAAAATAGGACAATTCTCCTTAATATTCATAAAATTTCCTGTCATCGTACGTAGAATTTTTTGATTATGTTGAAAAATAAAAAGCTTTTAACACATTGACGAAAAAAAAACCATCAAGATTTCGGACACAAAAATGGACATGAAAGCCACCGTTCGCCGAATAATAATATTGAAAAACGACTGCGGACAATGACATAAAGACGTTTGTAGAATTTAAAAGTCTCTCTCTCTCTCTACCGGATAGTCAGTCCTTACTACGCAGGATTGGTCCGAATGAAATTTTGGACCGATCCTGTCTTGTGAAGATCGGCGCCGCTCCAATACACCACCAGCAGCCCCTACTTGTCGCGAATTTAAAAGACTTAACAACAATTTGAGTTACGATGTCCAACAATTTTCAAAAAGATTGGAGTTTCTAGTTTGGAGTTTGGACCTTACTTGGAGTATTAGAATATTGCTTTACTTTACGGCCTGTATCTTTGATAAGGAGTATCTCATATACATTTGAGGTTAAGGTTATGATAAAGTAGATACTTCAATTTTTTTAAGCAAACACGTTTTGCTAAATTTAAAGAGAACATTACCTCCTCTTAATTAAAATGATGCTCATCCCCACATCCCACCACTTTATACACAACATCAACTCCAAATTGCTACCATAAAATACCACCCAACAACACACAATACTTTTACAACTTCTTCAAGATCATTCGACAGCCTTTTTGCCGATCGTTTTTACTCCTTCAGCAGCAGCAGCAGCAAATTCCATCGCTCACCGCGCGCAACAATTGAATGTGGGAAGTGGACACTTGACACTTGTTAGAACACTGTCCGGAATTGACCGAATTGACGGCATTCGCATCACTGCTAATTAATCGCTGTTGCATGGCGCTATTTTCTCCGTGACGAACCGGCGAACGTCACGTCGCACTAAAGCGCACGATCGCCAACGCACACGAATGGCGGATGGCATCAGCGGATGGGGATGGGTTCCGGTTAGGCCGATCGACGGTGTTTGCATGATGTTTGTAAACATGTCCCACGGCTAATGTCCCCCTCGTCCGGGTCGCGATTTCGTCACCGCGGAAAAACAGTGGCGACACGGAGTTTGTCAGAATTGGGGAACATACACCGAGAAGAGGGACACAAAAAAATACCTCCCCACCGACAGTAATCTTCTCGCGCTGATCGATTTAACGGCTGGCTTATGCTTGTGCGAAGGGAAAGACAAAAACCAAAAAACCAAAGTAACAACATTAAAAATGTGTTCTAATTTTTGTCTTTACTATTCCTTGGGGTGGGAGGATCTTCTTTACCCCATAAAACAGAACACTTCACTGTGACGACGCGAAATCCGAAACAAAAAACTCCGAATGCTCAAACAATCGCACGTAAACACGCGTGCTGCAGGGATTTACAGTAGCAGCGACTCAATTTTCGTAACAACGGCACGGAATGAAAGCGGCGATCGACCAACCAACGTGTCCCGAACACGCCGTACGAAACACCGCCACCGGTGAGGTACGTTCCGCGATCGGCACAGAACTGCGAATGGAACGAAAACCGTTTTTCACGAGATTTGTTCTCGTGCTACGGGCATGATGATCATGGGTTGGCACCAGAGAGAGAGCAAAAAAAAAAACACCTAAACTTCCTGCCCACAACCAAGCTCCACACCTCCTACCGCTGGCAGTACCAGTGCACCAAGGAAAAGCTGGATGTTTGGGGGTTGATCAAGTTGCTTAGAGTCTTGACGTGGGCCAATGGGCCGGTTTGCGTGTACCGGCCCAACATCTGGGGGCAGCAAACGTCGGCTGCAACTCAGCATCTCCGTTGGCGTTTCGGCGGGGACACTTTCTGGGCGCCACAGAACGCAAAGGAATAGTGGGATAAAATAAAACTGTGTAAGCAATCAGGGTTAAGGAAAAGAGTTTTAGCTAAACATTAGATTTCTTTAAATTTATTTAAAATTTAAGATTAAATCAAAACGTTTCTAATTATTATACTCTTTTTTTAATTATTATCTCCTTTAGAAAGATGTTTAATTAATTAATATCAAATTTAATTTTCAGGAAACATTCAAACTTCAAAAAACATAAAAAAGACTTCTCTTTATATCATGAACAAAAAAATTTCGTTTAAAACAAATAAATATATAAACAATTAATCAATAATTGTGATTAACTATTCTACGTTTTATGAAGTTTAACATACAAATGTAAAGAGGGTTTCAAATACAATTTTATGATAACATTTGATTAAAATAAAGAACAGTTTACTTTGTTTAAGAATAGGCCAACGTGTAAAAAGAGTGGTGCAGTTGCAGCTAACGATGGTTAAACTCGGTGCACATGACACTGTGTCAGTGGGAACTTCAAAACGCGGCCAACATAGACGAAACTGCAACCACGGTTGAGTCGTGAAGGTGTTTTCCTGGTCTGGCCGGTGTCCGGTATAGCTGACCGAGTGTCGCATGCAAAAAGGGGGGACACTACCGCATACACCAGAAGGTGACAGAAGGCGCAACAAAATGGATTTCCACCGTTGTAAAAATAACAGAAAAAAACCCAAACCCAACCGAGACACAGCGATCCCCGGCCGTTTCTGTCACAATTTAAAATTTAAAATAAAATCCCAACCAAAGCGGGGGCACACACACACGCACGGCTTTCGGGAGAGGTACGAGGCTGTGTTTCGCGCGAACCGACGACACGCATCGTCCATCGCAATGATCGCGGTGTTCTGTGGCGGCTGCCAGTCAAATCTGCATCTCCGCTGGCACCTCTCATTCCTAGCGACCATGAGCTTCTATGCCTCCCACAAGGCGATGCTGTGTGTGTCCCAACCGAACCCTGACGTCCTCCACGGTCTGCGGGCAGAGAGAAAGATTGACGGACGGCGTGGCCAACACAACGCACAGGGGGACGCAATCGCTGTGTTCGGCGGACTTTGCAATGACCGTTTTATTGCTGTGCAAGAGGAAAAGTTGCATGGTCGTTCTAACCAAAAAAGAAACAACCTCACACCCTCTATAACTGCAATTGCACATGCTAATGCAGCAGAACAGACTGTTTTGAATATCGCTTGCCACTGCTTGAACTGCAAATCAAGTGTTTGTGGTTTTTGTCGTTTAACATTTCAATTATTGCCTCTAATTGAGGTATACGAAACATAGAGTCAACAGTTTTAAAGTTGTTTTGTAACATCTGTCAAATATGTTAAATTTCTTATTAAATTCATAATTGTTTACTGGCATTATGATTGCATAATCAGTATTATGGATTGGTCGTTGTTCTTCATTAAGAAGAAATGAAGAAGGTAATAAAAATTAAAGAATCAGCAACCATAACAGCGGTAATGATAATGCTGTTCTTAATTGCCTTATCATTATTTATTCGATTCCATTTGAAAACATAATTAAACACTAGAATTACCGGATTAGTAATTTCACCTGTTCCGTAATGTTGAGTGAATCTTATCCAGAATCATCTAAATTGTTCTGAGTTGATCTTGAAAGTTAATGAATGATTCTTAATAACCATTATGAAGATTCATGATTTTTTTTTAAGAATTAAGTCTCTGAAGAGCGATGATTTTCTGAATATACTGTAAATTCCTGAATTCACGATTTTACGCACATTTTTATTACAGCTTCTTATACAAAACTTTATAAGAATTTGATATTTTTCTGTCAATTTTGCCAATAAAACTGCTCTTCTTGTTGTAAATTAGAAATAAAAACTTAAAAGCGAAAGCATTATTTCAGTCGATGTTTGGAGTCCAAAGCTAAAAGTAGTACATGGGATATTTCACTTGAATGATTTGTGATATTATAGTAAATATAACAAAAAAATGTATAATATTTAGAGTTACATGCATGTCTACAGAATGTTTAGAGATTAACGCATCTTTTGAAACTCTTGATTTGAATGACTCTTCACTGTGCACAAGAATGGCTCTTTCCGAGACAATGAATAAAATACAATACTCTGGCTCAAATTCCTTTCAATCACATACATTATTGGGGTTTAATAAATCCACCTGAACTGAAATGAAGTTTAATTATTCCTATTTTAAAACTACAATTAATTAAAACAAAATACTGATCTTCCAAACTCAAGCAATCACCAATAAAAACGCAAAAAACTTTGACAGTTCAATCTTTAAACAGATTCAGGGCAGAAATCTAATCAAAGCTTTCAAAGAGCATACACAATGACCTTATTTTGCAAACTTTCACGCCCTTATCAGAATTTGCTACTGAATAACAGCAAAAAAAAAAAAGAAATCACTTGATAACACTGAAACTCCAGTAAAAAAACTAAATTTGCAATAATTTTATTAAATCCCTGATAAGTAGATCCCCAAAACCGTTCATAAAAAAAGAAACACGGAACAACTTTGTGAAGAAATGGAAAAGAAACCTTGATCGCACTGTTCCGGTATGCACGGGCGAAAGCACAACACAACGCAATCGAAAGATACCGCCGGGTTCATGGATAAACATATGCATTTTATCACCCAAAAGAAAAAAACCTTTCTAACAAAACCCGTTCTAACAAACACCGGTGGTACGCTCACATTGTGCGCACCTGCTATCAGTTTGTTTATCAACTTCACGGGCCACGCAAACAGACGCACCGCGACGGCGACACAACACAACCAATACAGCCGCCAACCTCCGTTCGCGTCGCGCAGCACACTTCTTCGGGCAGATAGCAAACTACTTGTCTCCCCTTCCCACGGATTTATGACATTCCGGTCGCGTCCGGATCGTCCAAAAAACCCGGCACAACGATTCACATATGTCTTTGCGGAGGACCTGTCGTTTCGTTGTGGTTTGGGGGACACTAAAAATAAACCACACGCACACACACAGACACATGTATTTATTCTTTCACGCCATCATTAACGATGTTGCCGATGGGTTTTTGGCGGATAGTAGAGGCTATAGACTCTACAGCCCACTAACACATTATCGATCAACATGTGAGCGCGCATGATGAATGAAGCGAACGCGAAAATGTATCGAAAAAACGTCGCTAACGGGAGTAAAGTAAATTAAGTCGTAATCTCGACGGAAACTCAACACGCACGCACACACACAGCACGCCATAAACATCTGCTTGGTTGTGACGAGGCAGAGGGAATTGGATGATTCCGGCCAATTCCAACAAATTTCAAGGCTAAACTCCCCTATGTGAAGATCTTCCATCGATCGACGACGTCGAGAAACTTGTTATCAAAATCTGTTGATCGTTTCATTCAAAAAAAAACATGATATCTGTCTACAGAGAATGACAGACAGGGACACAAACGATACCACCATCCACTCATGACACATCGACCGTTCGCGGATGATGATGCATCTTTGCACTCACTAACTCTCACAAACGTATTGCACTTGTACAAATTGTTCAAGTACTGAGTGCAAGTACACCCACGGGTCAATGTTATGCGAAATGTAACGACCTTACAAAAACTTCGTTCCTAATGTTTTGTATTATTTTCCTATCGTTCCCGTGCCACACATGGAAGCAAACAGAACCAGGCGACGAAACCGAACAATGGCGACTGACTGACTGCCGGGTACCGTGACATCGGAATCACACACTGGGCTCGATCGCGCCATTCACGATACGGCGCGGGTTTTTTTTCGAACCCCCCCGGCCATGCCGCGCGGTCAACTAGAATTTTCTCCGTTCTCTCCTAACATTCGCTCTCTCTCTTTCTGTTTATATTTCTCTCCCCTTCTATAAAACTCGCTGCATGTTTTTATTTTGCTTAGTATTTAGAGAGTTTTTTCTTCCCATACCTCGGAGTCTTTTAGCACCCCCATCCCGTTCGCGCCATCTTTGCCCATGCAACAATCACCCGGGGGTTGGGATGGTTACAGCTGATTAGAGCCGAGCACCTTTTAATGACCCGCGTCACATCGCACACACCGCCGTGCAATATCAGTGCTGGCAACTGGCCTGAAACACACCCACCAAAAATCAACCGAGTGACCTTCCGCTCCGGATGGAAAGAGGAGGAGGAAAGTCGACTGGAATCGGTGGTTCGCGAAGGGGGGGGGTCGTGTTTTTGATGATGATGGATTTACCGACTTCTTTTCCGACTCTGCGGACAGCAAAACGGGGGATGATAAAGGGGAAGTAAAAGATTAGATAAATCGATTTGCCAGCACAGGAAGCACCAACTCGGAAGACACCAACCCATATATTCACCTTTCTACGCCGGAAACACGACACGACGAGGAAGTTCTTGGGCACGTTCAGAAGAAAATTAAAAAACCTCATAGTTGCGTCACTAATGAAGGGGAAATTGTATTGATTTAAGGCGAGTTGATGCAGTGAGTAAATTATTAATAAACTGCTACCTCGTTTCCTCGAAGGTGTATTTCCCTTGGTGGTGATTAGGTGACGATGTCTAATCATTTAAAATTAATTACAGTTGATACATATAACGTACGCTTAAAAAAAGGACTGATTTGAATGTCGATGAAAGCTGATTGTCTGGATAACACTGGATAACAAATAAAGAGAATTGTCTGAAACAGTCAAGTTCTAGCTTTCTTAAGCTTTCAAGAGAAATGCTTTTCGTAACCATGTAGATCGAGACTGGCACTGCATTTTGGCCCTGAATATTTTAGATTTGTTCCTTCGTTTGAAGTTTTCCGTAATAAGTTCTCTCCATCTCCGTTGGTCGGTTGGTGATCTTCGGTAAGACGTTATCTTTGACCAGTTGGATCGTTAAAGATGCAATTCTTGGAGATCTGGAGTATGCAGTCCAAATAGGGCAAGCCTCGATTGACACTTTCGCTTAACAAAATCCATCGTTGGAAGTTTGTCTTAATAAACTCTCTACCTGTGAACCAACACTGATGATTTTCGGTAAAACGTTATCCTTAACCAGTCGGAAAGAAACCTTCCACCAGGACCTTCACATTTAAGAGATCTGGAGTCTTCATTCCAGATAGAGCAAGCCTTGACTAACACTTAACAAAGTCCATCATTGGAAGTTTGTCCTAATAAGCTCTCTTCCTGAGAACTATTGGAAGCTTGGGAGATCTTCGGTAAAACGTTATATTCACCTCAAGATGGCGATGGACTTTCAAAAGATCCATGTTTAGAGATTTTACACTTTCGCCGACTGTCACTTTCGCTTCACAAATTCAAATTTTGTGCAGACACTTCTTCACTGCTTGGACGAATTCGTCAGCTTCCAGGGAAAACATGGGATAACTGTGTAACTAACTTTACGGAGATGTCTACTGGTAGAGAAACCAGAACATATGTTTGGCCATCTGACTTATCTCCAAAAGGAGGAAGTTATAAAAGATGCTAGATCGCCTAGGTTTGTTAATGTTTAACAAATTGTATAAACTGCCCCAGTCCCGCGATATCAATTTAATGCAAAAGCAAAATAAAATCTTCATAGAAAGTATACATGCAACGCATTAAATTAAACAATAATTTCGGAACTTTTAATATCACTAACGAAAACTACAAGAATGAGAATCACGTTCAACTAAATATGTCTACGAACAACAAAAAGAAAGTACACAACGAAGGCATTCATATGCCAGATAGAATAGAAAACAAGTAGCATTTATTTTTATAACCTTTTATTATTTTTTTTAGCTTGCATTTTTATACGTTTCGCAATGTTCTTGCTTTTTTTAATGTTTTGCCTTAACTTTCCTAGTCTCTGAGCGGCGGCATTCAATTCATCTCCACGCGTTCATTTTTCAATTTGTGTAATCTGTATTAATCAATCCTTTAGCTGTCATTTGCGAAGTGCGTCCCAAACCCATGCGAGCACAGCAAGAGCGATCGGCAAGTGGGAGTTGAGAACAAGACAAACGCCACACAAGCTTACGCATGTGAAAGTAATAAGCTTACTCTGCACGTGGACAAGTGTATAAACATCGATCGGGTGGGGAAAATGTCTTCGCCGTACTAGCTTCATTCGTCCGGCTAGCCCTTTCGCATTGCTTACTGCAATCCGTTGCATATGATTCCATCATATCTAGTTCCTTCTTTTAAAGCTTATTTAAATGAAGCGCAATCTTGGAAAACGTTTTCTTGTGTAAAAAAGAAATACCAACTTCATCAGACCGCACGCACAACACAACGGATTTCCTTTGCTGAAACACTCAATAAGAATTCGTATGTATATACAACAATACATAGCGACGCGTAAAAGTCACGAACAATCTGTTATCGAATATACATATCCGATGTTTTGTTAGTGTTTTGCTACTCCAAAGGATCGCGGTACGTCCCACTGTTTTCTCACACGAATGGGAGCTTCCATCGCGTATTTTTTGCAATCATTAATTTCATCTAAATGTGTCTTTTCGACCGGCTTTGTCGTATTCCCTTCCGCATACTTTTCACCGTACCTATATCAGAGACTACGGAGGTTTTTGTATCAGTACTATGTGTGATCTTATCTTAGGCTTCGGTCGAATCAATCCAATTGCTCGATCATTCTTTTGCCGTCCCAACCGTACCTCAGTGCCACTTGGAAACCGAGTGCACGTCCTGCACAGTAGACATTGTTGTGTTACGTTTAAATTTAGTCGTATCCTTTTAAACTTCTATTATACCTCAGCATCTCGCCCCACGCTTCGATGCACTCAACCGTTCAATTCGTCCCTCGATCGATGTTTTTGAATTCTTACACAGAATATTCTCTCTCTCTCTCTCTCTCTCGTTGGCCTGTTCACGATGGAGCACGGCGTCGTGACATGGCCCGGTCAACAATTATTCTCCAGGATACTCGGTCCCTGGCTGCGGCTTCCCATCCATGAAGACTCCCGATTTCCGACAGGTTTTGCTTCACCTGGTGAAACAGAATATTCTCATCCTTCGATTTATTCCGCTCCCGTATAAGCAGTTGCTTTAGCTGCTAGTAACAGAAAAAAATATTTTCTCACTTGACGTTCCACTTGACGCTGCGTACAAAAGTGGCGAAATTACTTTACCGGATTTGCAGATCCAGCGGCTCCTGTAAACCATGTTTCAAACCTGGTAACACCCTTCCCAAGACTAATCCAGGCTGAGCGACGTCTTCGCCTATATACGGTTGGCCATGTGTAAATCTGTACATTAACTTATCTTTAGCTTCCCTACATCAGGATCCGGAACACTACCACGTGTGTGTTTGTTACCTATAGTGTTCATTGTTCAACATTAGCCGCTTGTCCATTATTCCACTTTCTCGCTCCCCCTCTATCTATAATGTTTAAGGATTTGTTTTTAATAATTCGTTTTGTTTCCTAGTCTGATCAGCTTTTTTTTAATCTCCGTGGCACTTGTTCGAGGTGACCACACTATTCTTTTTCATATGTTACTACTAGCAATAAACATCACCATGGTTTTGCATGTAACAGACCATTTTTTCCTATCAATGCAGATGCAATGCAGATGCTATGCTTGAGAGCCCAATCCTCAACGACATATTCGCCTCAAAGCTTTGCTGTACCATACGAAGGGATCCCACTCCTGTTGTTGCGGAGTAGTAAATTGAATTTTTGAACTCCGGTTTACAATCACGGTGAGTATTGTAATCTGTAAAGTTCCTTATAGCAATCGAGAAACGATCGTTAGGCAGACTAAGCAGCAAGACAACTCGAAGAGCAACAGAGGGAAAGAATAACACCGCGATTTCAGAAGAATTATATTAATTGTATACAGAGAAAAATATAATATCGCCTCTATCCAACATACAACGAGACATACATAAAGCTTTCCCGAATGCAAATTCATGAATTTAAAAAGTGACTTGAAACGCTCTTCCAACGGCTGACAAGTTACGGATAATTCTGTTTGATTCTCACTAAGAATGTTCCATAATTTGGCTACTGCATACAACGATAAATTTATCAAGTTAATGCACGCAAGGATCGGTACTGAAAGAATGATACCGCTCCCGCCCATTTCCTATCCGCTCCAAAAGCTACACACAATATCACAGATCTAATTTGATCCTGTATCAAATCATACCTGCAACGGACAACCTGGGATCCAGTGAATGTCCCCGAAGCTTGCTGAATTCCGATTTTATGACTAAATTGAATCATTAAAGCACGCGCAAATATAACTGCCCTCATCTGTCCTAAGACTGTGCATCAAAACAACTAATTATCCTGCCCATATTCTCTCTGTACACCGGACAATCAGCCGAAGCATTTTTGGTCCATCCTAATGAAACATATCCTCGCGTTAGTTAGGATCTTGGAGTTTCCGACTTGTGAATATTCGCAACGATAATAAAAAAAACCCGAACGAAACGTACGGTAGAATTCAAGCACAATCGAACGAACGAACGAAATTTCGTTAGAGCACACACACATCCTTTCCCAAAAACATTCAACAACTACCAACTGCCCAATAGAAAAGGCAGGAGAGCTAAACGGTGGTGATGATAGCGGGCAAAGGGGAGGGGTGATGGTGGGAAAGGCCATTCACTGAGCTCTGTGATTTTGTGATCTTGTCTTGTCTAATTATAAATCTTGATCGCCTTTTCCATGTAGTTGAACCTGCTGCGTTTGGTGTTTTTGTTGATGTGCTCCAAACCGAGGAAGGTCCGCGAATGTGGATCGCTCGGATCGCCCCGGAACGTTTCCAGCTTGATCTGTATCATCTCGTCGTCGATGTAGTCGATGTGCTCGGTTATGATCGCTAGCCGATACTTTTCCCACTCCTTATCCGATACGCCCAGCTTTTTCTTCATGCGCTCCTTCAGCGAGGCGAACGTTTCATCCTGCACGGTGCGGATAAAGAACGGGATGCCGAACACGCTAGAAATGTCCTTGGTGAAATGCAGCACCGGTACCAGCATCTCGTGCTCGCCCAACTGCACCTCGTCCTCGGCCACCTCCTCGATGCGGTACATCGTCTGGTTGCCGATGCTCGACTTCTGCACGAACGGATTTTCCGTGTAGTCGTGCAGCTGGTCCAGTGGCGTATCGTCCGATGGTCCGGGTGACAGTCGGTTCTTCGAGAGTTCCGAAATTCGCAGCTGCTTCGTGCTCGCCTCTGCAAACTCAATCACCTTTCGGGCCTCCTCGAGCAGGTCGCGCACTGTGCCGTTTTTGTTCGGGTACAGAATCAGTTCTTTCTCCTCCTTCAGGTTCGGCATCAGGTAGAGGCAGCGGAACTGCTTCTTGTTGTCCAGCTCGTTGATGTTGATCGAAAGCTTCTGGTAGAACAGCTTGCGTATCGTCTTGGTTTTGCTGTACTGCAACACCTCTCGGAGCGATCCACCGAAGCTGTGCGACAACGGCTGCCCGGGTAGATCGCTGTAGTTTTTGCTTTTAAAGAACTGTATCTCGTACGGGTTGACGTTGATGCGGCGACCGACGGCTTTCGCGATCTGGTCGTACGTTGACTCGGACGAAAGGTCCAGCGTAAAGCCGGTATCGTTCGGGATGAGCGTGTCGAGAAAGATGACCTCCATGCGACAAAACAGGTCCTTAAAGTACGCCTCACACGTCGGGAACTCCAAGTTCTCTTGCGGTGGGTGCAGCTTCTCAAACACAATGATTGTACCGTGGCACAGGAACGACATCGAGGTCTGCAGCGTCTGGAACTGGTCCGTGATCTTCTGCGCCTTGTTGATGTCCACAACTTCATACAACTGTAGCTCGGTGTCCGGTTCGAAGTAGGCACGCTTGTTCAAATCACGCACCAGCTCAGCCACCGTTGTCGATGGCTTGTACAACCCATGCCCGCAATAGTTCAACCGTTTCTCCACCGGATCGTAGAACTTGAAGAATAGCAGCACGTCCTCGAACGTAATCTTGGCCGGTTCGAGTTCGGTTCGTCCCGGGAGCGGAAGCTCCAGGAAGATCGTGCACGAGTGCTTTGTTTCCGGCGACGCATACTTGCTGCACGTTTCCGTTGACGCCGGATCGATGTACTCGAACTTGTGAGGCTTCTGGTTGGCGGGCTTCTTCACCTCCCACAAACGAAATTGGCCCGGCTCAACCTTGAACGCTCGCCCGACTTGCACCACCACTGACGCGAGGTCCGTCGTTTTGCGCACCTTGAGCGAACGATAGGCGGCGGTCGTCGCATCGAACAGATCCGACTTCTGGTGCACCTCCATATAGTCCGCTAGCAAAATGTTGAGGTTGACAAAGTTTGAGGCCTCGGTACGCTCGGTACGTCTCGCCTGCTGGATGCGACGCTGTTCATTCAAACGCTCGAGCAACTCTTCCGGGATGTCGCTTTCTTTCACTTCTTCCAGCACCTGGTGGACGACGGATTCACGAACGTACACCAACATGTATGCGTTGCTACTGTGACGCAGGTTCAGCTCATTATCATGCCCACCGTAATTCTGTTCGATCGCTTCATTTCTACTGCACCGGCACACCACATCATCATCGAACTTACACCATTTGCCATCGTTTTTCGGATTGATGTACACCACGTAATGGCCACCATGGTTGTCACCGGAGTGCACGAGCACTGCGTGCAGGATATACGTGGCCGGTGTATCCTCCTCCGACTCCAGGAACGGATCCAAATTGATCATTTCGTCGAACTCGAACCGATCGTTAAACTTTACCGAGTTGTCCGAAATGGGATCATACTGGAAGCGCATCAAATGCAGGTGCAGCACGGGTGGGAACTTCCGGAACAGAATGCCCTTCTCCGCCTTCTGCAGTCCGTGTTCTCCCGCATCGTACTTATTATCATCATCCAGAATCTCGGTTGCGATATAGTCCTTAAACGACTCCTGAATGTTTTTCTTGCCCTTAATGTTCAGCTGAATGTCGTAAAACGTCTCCGTGCGCCTGCTCGTGTAGTCAATGTTCTGGCACTTGATGTACGATATCATTTTGCCTTCGAACAGCTTCGGGATCGTACCCTCCAGACTGGTGCCCTTCATCTTGTTTTCCAGTTTATCCAGCAGCACGCGCAAAAATTCCTGCACGTCGTGCTGCATGAAGGAATCGAGCGCATCCCAACCGAAGCTCTTGGTGAGCTTTTTCGTGCCGACTGGTTTATTTTGCGTCTGTAGATCGTGGAATACGCGTTGCAGCGCTAACGCTACCGATTTACAGTCGTCGTCTGCCTCGGTCGGCATCTTGTACACCGCCTTTCTTAGCTGGTTGGTAAAATAGAGCGTCTGCAGCAGCGAGTTCATGTAGCACGTCGCGCCCTGATTCTTTAACCCCACGAAGCCGGTGTGTTTTTTTGAGTCCCAGAAGATACCACGGGGCGGTTCGGCATTCACGTACACCTCAAGCGTGATCGTATCGTTTTCGATGAACCCATTAAGCGGGTCCAGAATTTCCGCCCAGTTCATGAACGACGAGAACCCCCAATCGTTCTCCTGCATGCAGAACGTGTGACGAATCTTGCGGATGAACGGATCCGCGTGAGGATCACCCGCCTTCATCAGTCGCAGCTCGGCTGACGCCGAACAGTTCCAGTTGTTGCTCGTACTTTCACCATTGCACTGCAGAAAAAAGCCGAGCCCTTTGCCGGGCGTGACTGCATTATCGTTATTGCGCGGCATCGCCAGAATCTTCCAGGGCAGGTTCCGCACGTAGTACGGTGGTGAGAGGATGGATTCCGTCAACCTGCTGAACTTCGGTATCCGAAAGCTGAACGTTGCTTCCGAACGCACCTCGTCGTTCATGAAATCCTGATCATCTAACGCCATCGCTTCACCGCCACCGTCCGCGTTTGCTCCACCACCGTTGGCGGCGGCCGTTGGTGGTGCGACCGCGTTCGCCAGGTTCTGAATGTTGGGCGGATCGATTTCATTGTCGTCCTGGGTGTCCATTGCTTCAACCGTTTTGTCGTAGTCCATAACGCTAGAATAAGAGATTTTACAACGTTTTGGTTTCGGTTCCGGGTCCGGTTCCGGCGACGTCATGTCACGGTGTTCACACGGGTCGGATAGGCAGGATGGTGGATTCGCACACGGTAATGGAGAAGGATCGCACAGCAGCCGAGTTTGGGAAGCGGTGAGCGATGAAGATAGTGTTGCAATATATTGAATTGGCGCGTGTATCAAGAGAGCGGGACATCGGGTATTAAAATGCAAGAAGCCGCGATGTTGTCGAGAGCAAACAAGCGCCGCGATTAGTATTTTGGGAACCGGGATAGAAACAGAGAAAGAGAGAAATAAAAACAAACTTTCAGAACAATCGGATGAACATTCTGTCTAAGAGGAGAGCGGTAAGGAGTAAGGAAGGTTTGGGGATGTCGGTTCCAAGTTAGGTGCTTCCGAATGATTCAGCAGTGGTGGCGTTTTTTTCCAAGATATAATGTTGTGTTATGCGATTATCACAGTGGCAGTGTAGCAATTTGAAGACTAGCGTAATCGATTTAAAACAGGCAAAACAATTAATATTGCTATGTAGTGGCAAATCTGGAACAAATCACTATTTCTCAGTGATATATCAAAATATTGATACATCAGTGATCGATCCCATTGGTCACAGAACTTCATCACAGTCAGTTCTTTGTCATAGTGTCGCATCTCATCTCTCATCTGTTACGGCACATTGTATTTATGTTATCATGCATCGTTCATTGCATCAAACGTTTACGGTGTGCGTAATTTATCGTCAAGCGATTTCGAACCGATTAATCTAATTAAACTTCGAATGGGAAGCATCTCTCGTCCGGAGGTCACCCGATGATGCAATCAACGACTGGTGCCAATTAAAATATTTTCCCTCACCGATAGAAGGAACAAACTTTTTTCTTACACACCGGATTCATCACACACAACAGTGTTTTACGCACTTTTTTGCTAATAACAGCACCACAACATCCAAGCCAATCGAACTATCCGCAATCCTGTATGGTACCGAGAGAACCGAACGATGGATAGATGGAACTAAAACCGTCTCTTCATAGGACCACCGTTCCGTTCTCGAGTATGTGATTGTGCGTGGGGATTGAAGGATTAGGATAAAGAAGGTGCTACCGTGCTTGTACGAGAAAGTGTGGGAAAAGGATACTAGGTACGGGGTGTTCTTTGTTTTCATTCGGCTGACTAAGCCTGGATACGTACTTTAAGCCCTCTGTCGGAAGAAATTCCTTCCCCGTTTTTGCAGCTGTCCGGTGCGCACGTTTTCCACCGAGAACTGTTAGAAAGCGGGTCAACAGATGGAAGCCTACGCCTCCGCCTCCTCCACCACGTCGTCGTTCAGTGCCCTGCTCTTCTTCTCCGATGCCGACGCCGCGTTCCTTAACAACACCACCACCAGTGCCACCGGTAGGGATGTTGTTTGCCTTGCGACGCTTGGGCGCTGCTGATACAAGCGAACTGAAAAAAGATCTGTTCGACTGCGCCTTCCGGGGAGATGCAGCGGTAGTTCCTTTTAGCTGTTCCGCAACCACCGGCCGGTCTTCTTGTTCTTCTTCCTTTGCTTCGTCACCGGTTGCAGGCGACTCCGTACGCTCCGGTGTAGCTGACTCTCTCGTTGGTGGCCCGTCTTCCGGACGATCCGGTTCGTTCGGTGCAGTTCTGTGTGGCTTACCCCAGCGAAAGCCAACCCTGCGTCCAATCCACTTTTGCGGTGGCTGGTGCTGTTGCTGTTGCGTTTGTTTCTGTTCTGCCACCGATCCCTGGGAGGACCCTTTCTTTCGCCACTTCCGCAGTGTCGCTCGATCGGTTTTGGCCAATATTTACCGATAATGATTTCCCACTGCTAATTTAGCAATTCACGTTTCGCTCTTTTCGAGCCAGTGGCAGGTGGAGAAAAACACTGGGGATGCATCCGAGAGCACAGAAAAAGTAGAAAATTACCAAGAAAATGAGCAGGCGTAATAGCTAAACGTCAACGATTCTGCAGTGTGTAAGTGCTGTTGTAGGGTTCTGTCTAGAAAAAGAAGGTGAATCGGTGATGTGACCGAGGGTCGATGGAACGCACACACAAACACGTGTATGCGAATGGTTAATAAGTGGACTCCATCGTACCGATTTACTAGTTCTGCACTTTTCACTATTAACAGCAAACACACAGTAAAATGAGAAGTTGCAGCTCACGAGCACAATTTTGCGCTGCCAACGACGCTTACACCATTCTTTCACTACTAGCGAAGGTTAGATCATGACGGACCAATTTGACAGCAAGCGGGTAGAAGAAAATCACGTTTGACAGATGGGAGCAACATTTTGGTAGAACCGCGGTAGCAAAAAACCGACATCAGGAAGAAATTCGGAAAGATGTTTTTTTTAATAAACAGATGCATGTTTGTTTCCTTTGAAACCCTTGAACAAAAATTACCACAACGAATTAAACTTGATTGCAACAACTTAAGCGCTACAAGGTTGGATCAAAGTTAATCGACCCAAGTAGCGGAATGAAACTTTTCCGACAAAATACGCCCAAGTAACAAACTGTCTGTCTGAACACGGAAGTTTATACGATTTTTATATAATGTCGGAAATTAAAATTTTAAACAATATCTCAGTTACGAAAATGCGTAATTGTGTTTTCGATAGAAGGTTTTTCAATACCAGAATATTATTACAGATGGTTCCCAAAATATGCTATTTTAGTGCACCGTTGAAATACGCGTATCTCGAGTTTTCGCATAATTTGGTGTTTCACCATGGTGGAATTCACCCAGGTGTAATATCGTTAATCTCACTCCATCGTATCATTCCGTATCCTTCATAATCGAGGTTTTTTTCTGTACAGTACAGATTTTATGTCGCTGATTACCAATATATCGAATGTCGTAGTTTCACATTTTATTCGAATGCGACTAATTAGTCCTTGACACTGACACTGAATTTTATTTTATCCATTCTACACGCCAATTAATTATTAACGTACTATTACGAAGAGGGAAAAAGAACAGAGCGCAGAGTTGAAATTGTGTCACACGAAATAATACAGTCACGAGAAACTCATATTCCGACGGTACAGTGCGAACGTTAATGCTCACTTCCTGAACATGTTTCATGCTTTTTGCATCAATGGGCTGCAGTGGTTTGGTATTTAAGAACCTCCTGCACTTTACCATGCATGTGGCCTGTCATGAAATCCCTTCGGCACTTCGTACTTTCGTAAACACTCCCGAAGACCGTAGCGACCATATATGGCCTACGATTTACGAGGAGGCGGCTCCAGCAGCATCTTACCACATTCGGTGCTAACCCGCACCATGCGATCGTGATCATGCACGAGCCCACCGGGCAAGCTAATGGGTTACGATCTGTACGCAAAGCGAGCCCCGAACACGTTACAATTTGTCGTTACGAACAGCAAGGACATCTTCATCGACCTCCTTCTGTAGCACTTGATTGTCAAACCGCCACATGCACCTTGCACCATCGACTACTGGCATCGAGAGGTGGCCTCCCGGTACCATGACCTTTCACAATGCGGAGTTATTTTTCGCTGGCGCCTCACGGGTGACCTTCGGCGCTGAGCATTATCCCAATTATGTTACGTAAATGTTTTGCCCTCTGGTCAGTGTATCGCGAATTGCGATCAGTACCGGAACACTTTCTTTTTTTTCTTTGCGGCACGTTGTGACCTTCTTTTGATTCCACCGACAGGAACATGTGGCATCGTAATTGATCCTCGTTTCGTGAGGAAGAGAGTCATCGCAGCTCCACAGCGTCATAAAACCATGGGAATGGAATGAAATAATTCAAAACTAGGGCGCTATAAACCCCAGTCGGTGCTGCGGAGTATGGAAATGGGGAGCGTTACACTGCATATACTGCTTGCATTGTGCAACCGATGATAAATTCTAGACGACGTCTCCAAACGCACCATATGGTTGGCCTATTTTCCGGTCTGGGGGCTTAACAAACGGAGTTTCACAACTGCAGTACGCCTATCCTATCATATCTTAGATCTTTTTTGAACGCCCAAATGTGTACAAAAAATAGTTCAAAGTGTTGTCTGTTCTGCATCTGAAAATAATTATTATATGATGTACGAGCACCTCTCGACTAGGAACTTTAATTGAGAGAGTTTGCCGTAGTGCTTAAGAATCTTTTGAGAAGAGTCTGTCATATGAATTTTTAGATAGGAGTCATTCAAATCAACTCTCAAAAGATTCATCATTGTGATCTTGCTCCTTGCCTCTTAAAGATGGTTGAACCCATCTTTAGCTACTGACCTTTAAGACCTGGAAAAGAGTATATGACGGACAACCTCACAGACGAAGGTCATAAATCTGAGATCTCTTAGAATCTTAGAAGAATCTTAGAGGATTCCTGCATGCAGCAAATAGAATTTTTGATTTAATCCATTTAGTTCAGAGATTCATTCAAATTCATTTTGAACCAGATTAACCCAACACTAATTACTCGTTTATAGTATGAACTTCATGTACTTCACATAACTCTGCTTCCAGGGATTGCAAAACAAACTATAAAAATAACTAAAAACACTCCAAATGTTGTAAAAGGGTTGGAAGGCTCCGATATTAAATTGTTTGAATTCCAAGGAACCATTACTTCCAAATATCAAAGATTCTCAGATATCGGGAAATACGGAAATCAAGGAACTCACCAAAACCTCCAGGAATTATAAAGACAAACAGATGAAGATGTCTTAAAGGAATTCACCTATGTTTTGTCGTTTCAATTTCACAATTCTTCAATTACAATATTTACTACAGTAAATAGTTAATTTCATTCAAATTAGAAATATGATCCCTAAACACATAACCTTACTATCATTTTACACTTTCCACCTTATCTATCGCAGTTCAGGTGCGAATTGCTGATCGTAACTCTTTAACCTCGCATTTCAGACGAGCAAGAAATTAAACAGTTGTCGACGATTTAACGACGGCAGTAAACTCACAAAAAGGCAACATGATTTGGCGCTAATTAAACAACTTATTAAAACACCGCCACAACAAACACCCGCAACAGCCCACGGTAAATAAACACTTGTTGAGGACGCATGGTTGGGTAACATGCCTAGTGGGATGACCTAACGCCAAAACGTGCACGATCGATTGTCGTAGCATCACAAATCACGCGACATTCACTTGAACAATTGTGCTTTCAGTTTCACTGCACACAAACACACGCGCACCCATCAAATCGACCGTCGAACAGGGGCGTAGGACAGGGACAATCGTAGTGTAAACATCGTTCAAACACCGTTCGAAAAAGCGGTTCGCGTTGACAGATAAATAGTAATGTTTTTACACAAAACTCTCACGCACGTTAGCGCAAACATAATATGCATATCTTTCCCGATCGTTTCAATTCACTTTCGCGATCGTCACAAAATTGGGAAAAGATCATCAAAAGGTGTCGAACAACGTACACGTCACTTGTAAACATTCGTTGCCTCGTTGGTTCGTGCCCGGCGAAGAGACATATCATTTAGATAAACATGATCGCTACACTCATATATTATCACTGCCTAACTCACTGACTGAACTGAACGGATCTTTCGCAACGGAAATCAATTTTAAACACGTGTGTGTGTCTTGGCTTGCCCGAAAACGCAACACACCGCTATAGATCTGTCCCGATCGCGCACGAAACACAAACTAATCGCGCGAAAAAAGTACAGTAAAGTCAAAACCCTTCGCTGCAGCTCACAGCGATCGTGTGTCGTGACGTCGTGAAAATGTACAACCGAACAAACACCATCAGCCAACAGCAGCACAACCTTACGGAAGTGAACTTGTCCCCGCTACCAACCGGATGAAAATTGGACGCAGTAACGGACCGAAGGAGAGAAAAAGCGGTTGAGCATAACAATGGATCGTCTTTATTGGTGTTTGGTTCTAAGGGAGTTCTAACATCACCCAGTTTTATGCTATGCTGGTTTTTATTCTTTTTAAAAGTAAGAGAGAGAGAGAGAGAAAGAGAGAGGGAGAGAGAGAGAGAAAAAAAAGAGAGAGATGGAACAAAATAACAATAAAAAGAAAACAATGCTTTCACTCACTCGGATGCACTATCGCGATGGATGGATGCAAGTGGAAATGCAACATGTCCGAGTAGTATCTACCGGGACAGTAAGTATTTTTAGGCCGCCACCGAAACAGAGACCGCCGTCGGCAAGCTGGCGTCTAAATCATCATTGGATCAGGGCCGTAAGAGTGCGTAGGAATCCTCTCGATCGATTGGAAAACATATGGGCGACGATGGGATGGATGGTCGTTTTTTGGCCGTTTGCCCGGCGTTTCGAATGGGCTAATTGGTCCAATGGGAGGCACAGTCCAGGGATGGTTAGCTGATGCTTGACATTGCCGGCGTAGGAAATTTGTCAAATATTCATTTGGTGAAGAGGTTGTGTTTAGTTTTAAATAAACACAAATATTGGACACATAGTAAGCTAATAGATCATACAATTTAACGTTTTTATAGCTGTTGCTTCTAAAGCTAACTGGACCATTGCGTTACCACATGCTTCTCAAACGCAATATTGAGGGAATTATATTTTACATGCCATGTCACAACATTTAGTGAGTGATAGAACTAAAACTGGTGGGTATACAGTGTCACGGTTATTAAATTAAAACCCACTAACGAACGCAACACAATTTGATAAAACACAGAAACATTTGTTTTGTTGTAAATGGTTTAATTTGTCTGATTTTAATATAAGGTCATATTATGTGTCTTTTATAATAACCAAAACATATTTAATATATTTTAAGTGCTTTTAAAATTTAGTTGGTCTTCATGATAGTACATGAATTTTACAACCAATTCATATTTCGTTAAAGCAAAAAACCCAAATCAGTCCAAATATTCTTGGTGATATTAGAGAATTGTTCATCATCTCATTATGCAATTATGCCCATTAATATATTTTAGCAATAACATAATTTTACAAACAAAATAAGGTTAAAGTTGTGACCAGATTTTAGAATAGTTTCAAGAAACTCCAAAATTATTTGAATATTTCATTGTCAAAGTAAAGAACTCAACATAGGCATGAGGGATGCTGGTTAGTGGGATGATGTCCATTAAGAACAATCAGCTTTGGGATTAGGAATTGGAAATTATTGGCCAATTGCCCAACCACATGATAGCTATCAATACTTTTCAAGAATAAAAGCTTAATTAGTCCCGTGAGTTTATTAGAATACTTTTCTTTCTAAAACAGAAGTTTACCATTTCATGTCTTAAATTTTAATTTCATTGTTTCAATAAATTAAAAAAAATGTTCGATCAAAAGAAAGTATAATGGCTTTGACAACCACTGACACCACATGTGAATTTAGGTTTGGGGTGTGTTTTTCCAGCGCTGTGTCTGATTAAGTGGAAAAATAGTGAATAATTATTCGTAACATAATGATGAATGTTAGTATATGAACCATAAGATAATGCATTATTCAGACGAAGTTTATCGGAAACAGAGTGGTATGCAGTGTAAACAAATAGAAAACAAAACTATCTTACTAAATAAACGTATAATGAACTGAAGAACAATATTTTATGCAGAGTCCACATATCCAAAGTTCACACCAGAATTCCATCGGTCATACTAAAACCACACGTGTCAATCAATCACGCTGGAAGATATGAGGGTGAGGTGCTTAAAGCAGTGCGTGGTGTGGGAGCTAATAAAACACCCTAGTGGGTCTACACAGCAGCAAACCCTCTGTTTATCTTTTCCCTTAAAAAGCATTTCAAGTGCATTCGTAACCTTCGTGACTCGCATGTTTATGGCCTTAAATTCGACACATATGTGCCAGAGGAAGTTGATAAACTGTGGCTGCTCTAGTACACTATAGAACAGGAAAAACATTAAAAAGAGACGGCATGTAATGTGATAATATGTTACAATATAATTATGTAGGAAAACTGTGTTAAAAGAGACAACCAAATTCACTCTGCAAATAAAACCAATCAATAGATCATCGACGACGATTAAGTTGACCCATCACAATACACACAGCGTCCTTCTTGCGCTTCACACCATTAATCGATCGTCACACCGACATCGCGATCGCGAAGGAGAGTGAAATGAACGGTGTTACTTTTGCTCTCCGATCATGCAGTTGGGGCAATTGACTGAGCTGCCTAAATCAGCCGCGTGCAGCCTTCCACGACCGTCATTCACAAAGTTCTATGTCAAGGATAAGCGCGACCGTTGCGAAGGATTAGCACGGCTAGAAGACGACGGGTTAAAAATAACACTACAATACTGCTCGTTTAATTTAAAAAGAAAGTAGCAAGGAAGGAAAGGTGTGTGTATCGCACAAAAGAATCAGCTTAGCTAATGACATCGTCGAGCATATTGTTTAATACAACATAAATGCCCGTTTGGGCCTTGACCAAAACCCGTTCAACGATAGCTTTCGCCAAAAATGGCACCACAAACGCGCTCGAGAAACTTGTTTACCAATCAAATAGATACCTCGGACGGATGGTATATCCTTCCGGCCTTTGGTCAAAGATCGAAAGATCGCGCGGGAGCTTTCATCAATCAGTTCCCATTCGAGCCAAACGTAATACGAGCCTCAATGTCGTGTGTAGACCCGAGTCCAGTTCCCTTCCTAACTTTTGTTCGAAAGACATGCAATCACAGCATTTGGAGCCCGCCACCAGCACGCTGCGGTCATGATAGATGCCTTATATGGCGGTTCGGCTCCATCTCTATACGGTCCGGTTTTTTCGTCGCTTGGCCTTCCATTTTTGGCATGCGGCATTTGTTTTGAACGAGCCTCTCCTGCAGAGCGGCAGCTGTCTGGTACATGGTTTATACTGTCCTTATGTTAAAGGTTCACACAACTAGAGAAGGTCTCGATTAGGCAAGACCTTACCAGCGCACGAAATTGTTACGCTTGATGACGGTACAGCTTCCGCAGTTAGGAGGTGCATTAAACGCAAAAAATCGTATCCGCACTGGGCGGCAGTGATAGTGGCTGCAGCTTCCGGAAGAATGATGACTTGCATTCAAACACGTTTTGAAGTTGCAATTCCTTAAAAGCTATGACTCACCGAGATCGTCCATCGTTGGTGTCTGCGGTGCAGCAGCTAATCGCCCAGGAACCACTCGCTTTCTTTCGCACCGGTTTTGTGGAAGAATAATATAACTTGAGCAAATATAGCTATAGCTTATTGCACAAGGAAAGCACTGCAGTAAATAACTGTAAAGTTTTCGAAACTAATCACAATCACAATATGTCACCGATAATAGCTTAAGCTATTTCAAAATAGGCCGAACGGAACGTTTATTCTTACAGATGCACAACGGTACTCCCTACTTCATGAATTTTACAGAATATTCCACTTAAAATTTATTTTATATTCGTCAATTTATCTGCTTGTAACTCGTTTTCCGTACACGAAGATTCGCAGAAAAACAACAAATCCACTTTGTTTGTGGCGTTTGACGTTTCTCAAATTGATAACATTGATGCACTAATGCGTGTCTCTCGGTCATGCCAATGGCATTTAATTTGTTTTTAAAAATATGAACAAAAATAAAATTATAAACCATTTTTACGTATCTTCGCGATGGACATCATAAACCTGGTAAAACATGTTGTGCAACTTAAAAGTAACGAAAACCTCAGCAAGAATTATTTTGCAGAATAGCATCGAAGGCACTCCACTGTGCATAATATTGAAATATTTCATCCGTGTTTGAAACGCTCACCTTTGAAACACCGCAGGAAATGGCGACTGTTGGATATCGTATTTTTGAGTATTTCTGTAATAAAAGTGATAAAATAGCATAATACCTGCTATACGTGGACACCCACTTTAGTAAGCGGTTACACGCATCCGATTGCTTGCTGTTATTTAATAAATATCATTAAATATGTCTTCAATGGAAACAGTTTCTCTAAAAAAAATAGCTTATACGAAATATTTTTTTAATGCTTTCAAATGATCGAGCTCCATTCTAATTGTTCTAATGAAACAAACTTTGAACTTCGCTTTATCTATAACCCTATTCTGGCCGGGGTACGACGAGGTGTTGCTCCCGGAGTCACAATTTCCTGCTTGATGGTAAACTTGTGCTTTTCCTCATCCTGCTTGCGTTGCTCGATCTGCTGCTGAGCTTCCCGCATCTGTACCTCCATCGCGTTCTGATGCTCGACCGCCTGGCGTCGCTTGTCCCGGCCACTCTTGCCCGTTTCCTTAACGGAGAAGAACATTGGTCCAAGCTCGGCCAGCCAGTAACCGTCGACGGCCGTTGCACACTGCATGTACTCTTTCGCCGTCATTATCAGCTCATGGTACACGACATAGTCAGGCGTAGTGCCAAGCCCATACAGTGCGGACGTGGGGTGCAGATGGCAGGGCATACCCGTACGAAGGTTTACATACTCTCCAATGCCCTTGAGACGGGCGGCTTGGTAGAAGTAAGCGGAACAGATGCACTTGCGCACCACATCCCAATCGGTGCCGCAAGATTTCAGTGTAAGGCGCTGTTGTTGACTGTAGATGTCCTTCAGCTGTTGACGGACTTCACGCACCTTCCGCATTGCCTTCACGTGAATGAAGTGTTCATTACACCAGGATCCAGAATATCTTAAAAGGAATTTGATGATATATCGATTAAAATACTCTGGACGAGTTAGGGATCGGAATTGACTCTTACTTGTTCATTTTCCACTGCTGGTATACATTCAGGTACGTGAGATGGTCCGATTCGGGCACCTGGAATTTCTCTCTAACACTGTCCGCCTCCTCCTCACGACCCTTTGGCCGATAGAAAATTGATGGCACCGACAGCATGGATACTGAAATCAGAACAAAAATAAAATTAATATAATACTCCACGAAAAGATCATTCTCCCTAATGGAAAAAACTCACCAATGATTAAAATCTCCTCACTACAACCCATCTCATTGGCCACAATCAACATCTGGCACTGGGGTGGATCGAGCGGGAACTCCGCCATCTGACGTCCGAGGGGTGTGAGTGCTCCTGTGTGATCCAGAGCGCCCAAAATCCACAGCTGATAAAGCGAGTTGAGAATGTTATCCTGCGGAGGTGGATCCATAAAGTGGAACTGCAGCAAATCGCTCACACCGAGTGATTTTAGCAACAGTACCGTATTGGCCAAATTGGTACGCTGAATTTCCGGTACGGTCAGATGCAACAGCTCGTCCTTGTACTGTCGCTCGGTGTACAATCGGAACGCCTGGCCAGGCCCGGTACGTCCAGCACGTCCCGAACGTTGGTTAGCGTTGGCTTGGGAAATGGGATAAATCTGCAGCGCATCCATACCGATGCGTGGATTGTACACTTTCAGCTTACAGTACCCCGAATCGATCACGTACGATATACCATCGACGGTAAGCGACGTCTCAGCGATGTTAGTTGCCACGACACACTTGCGCGTACCGTCCGACGAACGGTGAAAGATCTTTGCTTGCAGGTCGGACGGAAGCTGTGAGTAGATCGGCAGAATGGACAGTGCCGGAGCATTGTCGATCTCACCCAGACGTTCCGCCAGCACCTCACACGTCACCTCGATATCTTCCTGACCGGGCATAAACACCAGAATGTCACCTTCGGCCGGTTGGAGATGAATCTGTAGCACCTGCTTTACCGCCCCATCTACATAGTCCTCGCAAACGTTCTTCCCATAGAACACATCCACCGGGAACGTACGACCCGGTATGGTGAACGTCGGTACGTTGCCGAAAAAGTTGGAAAACTTTCCGGCATCCATAGTGGCGGATGTGACGATTAGCTTCAGATCACGTCGCCTCGCAACGATCTCGCGCAACAACCCAAACAACACATCCGTCGACAGGGAACGCTCGTGCGCTTCATCCATGATTATCACACTGTACCCATCCAGTTCCTTGTCGCGCAAACTTTCACGCAGCAATATACCATCCGTCATGTACTTGATGACCGTTTTCTCCGATGTGCAATCCTCGAATCGAATCGCATAGCCCACCTCCTGCCCGAGTGAACAGTCCATCTCGTCCGAAACACGCTTGGCCACGGACATGGCCGCGACACGACGCGGCTGGGTACATCCAATCATGCCGTGCTTACTATAACCATCCTCGTGAAGATACTGCGTCAACTGGGTCGTCTTACCACTGCCCGTTTCTCCCACAATAATGATGATCGAATTCTCGCGTATAATGTTCAACAGATCTTGCCGCACGGCAAACACCGGTAGCGATCTACGCTGCAGTTGAATAGTCTTTCGTCGCGGTCCAAACTCATTCTTCTCACCAGCGATGTGATCTGCGTACTTTTGATCCTTTCGCGAGTCGTACGATTCATCATCACCTTCAGCCGGATCTTGCTCGTCCTTATCCTTCGCTACGCCCATAATATTACCAAGCTTAGTACCGCCCAGCTGCCAATGTTTAGCTTGTGCCCGTTTGCGTTCCTTCAACTCACGGTACGTACGCACTAGCGCACTTCCTTTACGCGCATTAATTGCCATATCGCTCGTCGGTTCTCGCACCGGGACTACCGGTTCCGGTTGTTTCGTGAATACAATTCTCCCATCCAGAAACGGTGGCACTGTGTGGTGTACTAGCAAATGAACCCGCTCCAAAGCTTCCTCGTCGAAGTCTTCGTTTACATTGACCGACATTACCACACCGGACGTGAGCAGTCGATTCTTTTCCCACAGTTCGTTGTCTTTGTTTATCTGGCGCTGTTGGGCGGAAATGCGCCGATTGTTACGCGATTGTTGCTGCTGCTCACGCTGCTGCAGGTACTGTGAGTTGAGTTCGGAAAATTCGTTCATCTGCCGTTCGTCATCACTGCCGTACCATTCCCGATCGAGCCGTAGCTGTTCTTCTCTCCACTGTTCACGATCGGCTTCAGTAAACTCGGATCCGGCGAACGGTTTCGGTGTGGGAAAGTCCCACGATGAGCGTGGCCCGGGCGGTGCTCCATCTTCATCCTCATCGTCTGTCCAGTTGGAGCTGGACGGTTGTTTTGAACGATGTCTACTTCTTGGCGTGCTCGGTTCGTACCTCGAGAAAGTGCTATTGGGATAAAAAGCAAAATTATTTGTTAATAGAAGTTATAATAGAAAGGAAAGACACAACATACCTTCTCCTTGATTCCGATCCGGATCGTACGCTCGGTGTGCGATATTTCTCGCGTCTCCGATCGTCACCCTTCGAAGTAGCGTACAGACTACCCTTCTTCCGGTACGCGTCATACTCGGCCTTTTCCTTGCTAGACAACTTCTGACGAGCAACGTCACTAACTCCACCGCTGTAAGAAGGAGTTTCAACAGCTCGCTCACGATACTTTCGTGAACGATGGTAGTCATCTTCCTCCCGTTTGCTTCTTTTACGCTGTTCGCTGCTTTCCCTATCGCGCCTTTCCTCCTTATCACGATGCTTTCGTGACGAATAATGATCCTTTTTTCTGCTTTCCGATGCCCTTTCATCACCTTCATCTCCATCGTCTGCGTCATGGCCATAGAACGAGAGTTTGCTGGCCTTTTTCTGCTGTGCACGTCTAGCTGCTGCTAGCTTGTCCAGTCCCAGCAAGGATACTTGGGGTTGCTTGAAAACGATATCATCCTCACCTTTGTCTCTACGTACCACTAAACCACCCGAACGAACACCTTTTGCTTGCTCTGGCTCTAGTTTTTCCACCGCTGTGAAGTTTTCCATTTGTGTGTCTTTTCCCAAGGTTTCAAAACGGCAGTATTGAGTATTTCAGATAAATCAGATTAAAAAATATTGCACATTTCACAATTAAAACGTTTTGCAATGTAGTTCACCAATGCGATTCCAAATAAAACTCCATTTGTTTACAAATCGAATTGACAGCTAAACTCACACCTTTGCACTAAGGGACATTTCATGACCAAACGCTTTGACAGTAGATGTAAATTAAATATTTTAAAAAATCGGTTACTTGCATGTGCCAAGCAAAAAATGAAATCTCCTACTCATGGACTTTTCTGGTGCTCTTTTTTCAGAGTATTCAATGGTTACACTGATAATGACTATTGATTAACGACCCATTTTAGTTTCCAACGAAGCATCTGCATCCAACCATCTTGCCGACGCCAATCCCTAGAACAAGGGGCATGATAATTAAATAATAACGAAACTCACCGTTTAAATGGTTCAAAACTACACTCATTCTTTCCAAAGCAAAACAAATCTATATACATCTCCGTTTCGCCATGTACGGGCCTATACCTTTTTATTGTAGGTGATTTCTAGCATTTAATCAGTAAAATACATTTATAAAAATATCAACACAGTTGCTCTGTACTGTACTCTCTACTGGCTTACATTGATGCAACACACTGAAAAAGGAATGCATTATTGATCAGCGCATAAAGTAGTAAAACAAGAACCATTTTTATTCCAATCTACGATTATGTGTACCATTTTAAATTTTTAAACGTTTTCCCCTGTTTTCAGAGTGCAAAACGCACTCGTGATGTGTACTGTTCAAATAAAATGGAATCATGTGTTTCGCAAACTAAAAAACGAATACTATACCAAGCAATCGAATGGCGGTAACGGAAACCATTATGTTTAATTATGTTTAATACGGTTTGAGCAGCGTTGTAAATAGTTTCATTTATACGTGTGTGATCATCTCTTCATACACCCTTCTCTCATTGCACTTCGTTTGCGGTGTTGGTGGCCAATCTTTTGAGCATACGCGTTCTCAATGGACAAATAAAATAATTACACGTTTGATTTGTAAATCCAGCTACTGTAATCCTTTCACCTAGCATGGGCGGATTTTTTTTGTATTACCCAGTATTACAAACATAATCTGTTTTTCTTTCTTTTCCTTTTTCTCTCTGTATATGAGCAAACGTGTGAGATTCTTCGTGTGGTATAAGATCGTGCAAATGAATGCAAAACGTGTGTCCGTGTGCAGTAAGTGTGGGACCTAAATTGTATTATTCTTATTCGCACCAGCAACAATCGACACTCTCTACTATGTGTAAATTACTTTCAAATCGTGCGTTTCCATCGCTTCCATTTCAATTCTGTGCAATTCTTTGCTGTAAATTTAGCTTAGCTTTTAAATTGCATCGATACGCCACCCATCCATCTTAGCCAGCGGTAGAAGCCAGCACAAGTAAACATATGAATGAATAATATTATGAATGTTTTTCGATTTTCTATTTCCCGAAATCTGTAGCTCAAATTCTACACAAACAAGCTACGAAAAAAGAAATGTTTTCAATTTCAATTGGGTCCACCCAACACTCTTATGATTGCAAAGTTTGGATGTGTCTCGACCGTATTTTTAACTGGGGTTAGGGTGTTCTACGACCATATTTGGCAATAAGCAGTATATTGGCACAAATATAAGATTCATGCAGCAGGATGTTGTTCCGGAATTTCTAGACCATCTAAAGCAAAAGTAAATTGCGAATTTCGCAGTACGATTAATCTGTTCTTCGACCTAACCTTTTTTCCTTTGCTATTGGTCTCGCATACGATCACGATGTGCAGATAATGTATCATTTCAAAGAGCTATAACTATCCTTCTTTCTAATGCCTCGCAATATTCCCCCTTCATGCGTTACTTAGTAATGATTATATCGGTTAGCATTTGATGAACTGCTGGCTGTTGCTTCTATGGACAAGTTTTCTTCGTGCATGGCACGTAACAGTTTAAAGGGGATTTGGATTTTCATAATATTTTGATAATATTCCTAATCTCCTCTATTGCCCTCCCCGTAAGGTTGAGGTTTTTCTAATTGTTTTGTTTTCTTTTGTAAAAACAACTGCACCGCAGCACACTACACCGTGTCGATATTATTTAGAGCAAAATTATTGATTTTTCCATTTGTTCCCATTCGAAATTTGTTGGCTGGTTGGGAGAGGTGGGACGAGCGACAAGTGATAGTGTATTGGAGGTATTAAGATGCTACAACGCTGCCTTTCATGATCTACAACTTTTACGGTAAACTCTAATTGGGGTTTTCTAGAACATTACAGTACGAGTTGCGGTTGCGCATGGTCAGTCCATCACTCGCAGGAATATTTGAAGTTAAAAATGATTGATCATTAATCCGGTGCTGCAATATGTACTAGGCGCGAACATGATTTCTTCCTCTATTTTGATTTCGGTCTCACAATCGGTAGATAAACAGATTCCTCCCATATCGCGTGAGAGTAATATATGATGATGTTGATGATGGTGTTGGAATTTTTACCATCATGCCTTTCGTTTATCTCCTTGCGGTATTCAAAACGGACCAGATGGGTGTTGTTGGGTAATGTATTGCAGGTGTTCTTTCTTCAATTTAGACAGTCTCGTACTGGCGGCGGAATGACCCATACAGGCAGCAGGCAAGCAAGACAGCAATCAGCTATAAAAACAATGAAACGGTTGAATTAGAACCAAGAGCTACCCATTTATTCGTTATATTAACATTTAGTCTCCTTTTTCCTCCAGTTTCATGCAGGAATCTTCTCTACTGCTTCAGAATATGCGCAATTCATTCATTAGCATCCACACGGTCCCTGATTTTCCCGGGTTTTCGAGAATGTGTGAAGAATGGAGCATCAATCTTTCCTTATGCCCGTGGTAGCATTTTTTCTCCTGGAAAATCCGGGAATTTTCACTCAAAAGATTCCACCAACTGAGAGAGCCTCAGAGTATAGCAAACAACACATACAAAAAAGACGGGCTGAATTGCTTAGATTGTATAACTGACTCCATGTTCGCTTCAACAAATTCTTTCAAACCTCCAACGCTGATTTCCAGCTCGGTGTTTTTGCATGAGCGTAAAGACGATCACAGATTTACGATAGGAAAAGTTTTAAATTCAATAATAGTATGGTTCATCATTCCATTTCCCTAGATTTTAGGATCATCTGAAAAATTTACCAGCCACTTGGGTAAAGTTATACAATAGCCAAAGAAGCTTCGGTTTTGAACAAACATTGCTGTGTTGATTTTAACTTTCCAACAAACTTTAAACAGAGGATGAGAATGGATGGATTGGCAGAAGTGAGAATGGTAGAAATATCAACATAGTCCTGGTAGAAGTTTGAATTGAATTTAATGCGATTCAAATAATTAAACATGAGAGAAAGGATTTTAAACACGCTCTTTGATTGAGCGTCTTTTAGTAGTAATTGATTTAAATCAACTAGTTTGCCACTTTCCATTCCATCTCGATGGCGGGATTATCCCTCCCCCTACACGCATCACTTACCTGTACAATGGCCAATCCGATGCCAATGCCAGCGAGAATGAGCGATTTCGAGCCCAGATAGTTCGACAGCTTCGAGAAGCATCCTTCCGTCGAGGCGTACTCCCTGGTGCACTTGTTCACCCCGATCGGCATCCGGTGGCAGCAAGCCCTCGGTACAGTATCGTTCTTATAGATCGGTTCCCAGTCTTCCGGCCCCTTAATGCCGCAGCAAACCATCTCCGACTGTACGAGAT
The DNA here is from genome assembly GCF_943734725.1 of Anopheles marshallii. Classification (NCBI taxonomy): domain Eukaryota; kingdom Metazoa; phylum Arthropoda; class Insecta; order Diptera; family Culicidae; genus Anopheles; species Anopheles marshallii. The sequence continues at coordinate 27,718,580 of NC_071327.1, read as the reverse complement.
TCCACGCTTCCTGGGCACCCTTGTCGGTGGCGTAGCTATCGAGGGTCTTGTTGAAGCCCTTCTCCAGTATACCGCTGAGCTCTTCGTGCTTGTAGTACCCGGCAATGCCGATACCGATTTCGGCCAGGAACACCAACGCCAAAAAGATCGAAAACTGAAAGCGTACAAAGGGAAAGCGAACAATGATAAACTACTTCACGTTTACACACGACATGCTTTTTGCGAAGCACGTTTCACCTTACCGTGATGATCATGCAAGGACTTTCCTTGGCCGCACCGCAACAACCGAAGCATGCCACCACGAAGATGATGGACCCGATTACGATAAGTACGATCGGGGCGGTCCAGAAATTATCACCTAAAAATAGCACAACAAAAAAGCAAACATGCAACATCACCCGGTATACCGTCACGGAATTGGTTGCCGCTGGGCACAGAAGCGCCACAAAGCGAGAAACAATTATTGCAAATATTTACCGACAAAGTTCGAGTAATGGTAATAATTCGATTGGATGATGGCTCCCGTAATAATGACGACCAGGCCGGTGATCTGCGGAAGAAAATTGGAAAACGGATCAGAAACGGTGCTCGGTGAGTACATAAACGGGGAAAAATCAATCAACCTGATGGGCGTTATATGGCCGGACAAACATCATGGCAAAGGGCTCAGAGACCGTGAAATTAATTGCAAATCGATAAGTGAGCTGTTGGACCACCAAATGAATTTGTACTCGTTACACATCCTTCGTACGTGGAAATATGTGGAAATATCGTGCATCCACAACGCTAACGTAAAGTCACATAATGAAACGTGCCTCTATGAGCTCTATGAATGATGTTTGCGCTCCGAGTAATAGTTTGCAATGATCATTCCCTCTATCCCGCAAACGCACGATCATCACATCGCGAACAAACAAGAATATTGGTCTAAAAAATCTTCCTCCCAACCATATTGCACAAATATATTCCTTGTTTGGCAGACATGGCTACGAAATGAAGCATTAAATCATAATTACGGAAATGGCGCACACACACAACCTCCCGGGATGGAGTAAAAATTGAAACTCAAGAGACCACTCACAACCCGGTTCAATGTCTCTCTCCGGACCGGTTCTAATAAAAGCAAACATGTGCTCTCCTTGGTCGTCCCATCCTATGTAAATCTTCCGACAAAACATCATAAATTTCCATTTACACCTGTTCTGGTTCTTATGTACCGAAAGTAAATTTTATTACGGCGTGCACAAAAAGTACCAAATTTTTAACCACCACCACTCACCAAAAAGGGTAGCAAGTTACGACTTCCGCTGTTGTTTGGGCCAGGGAAGAAAGTAATGATGCTCTTAGAAGACGTATCAAGGTTAACTGCAGAAGCGTTACTACAAACGTAGAAGTTCACAAAGGAGTTCTAGCTTCAAGGTTATCTTTATGCCACTTCCGAGACATGCATTAATCAACATGAAAATACGACGCCCCCACCTTTAATTCATCCCCTGCGTAAGGTTAATGGAAGCTACAAGTCTTGTGGGAGTTTTCCGACGACAGGTTTTCCATGTGAAGAATTTGTTGCATCATTTGAGTGCAGATTCAAAAAACCTTCATTAAAAAGATTGCAGTTAGCAATACATAGTAAATAGATTTCTGATCAAATTGTTTTTTTTTAAATACAAAATACTACATTTTTACAATATTTTTTTGCATTTTGTTCGTGTTCTAGATTTATTTATTATGGCTGAACGCTATTTTTTACCTTTTCCGATATATTTTTGTACTTTTCCAGGTGTTGTTTTTTATGCTCTATTGTAATCTCATTTTAAGTATCATTTAATTAGTTATTTGTTCGTTTACTTATGAAGTTATCGATTTGCTTATGCGTTTTTCAACATCATTTTCTTATTTACATTTCATTGTTACCGATGTGCCGTTTTTATGTTTTAATTTATTTATGTATTATATCCTTTTTATTTATAAATGCGTGCATTTATCCATCAGCTTACACATTTTGAGTTTTTCATGGTCCGATTATTGTATTTGTTTAGAGTACAAAGATGATGAGATATAAAGATTAAAAACTCTCTGTATGGTTGGTAAACTTCAAGTAAGTTAATATTCCATAGATGAAAATTAATGAATCTCCTATCATTTGCAACGAACCATCATTTTAATCTATACATTACTGTTACATATCACCTTCAACGATGTGAGGGTGTTCAAAAAGAAATCCAGCACCTTCCACATAACTAACACCAAGTAAATGCAGCTAAGACAGCGCATTAAGGTTAAGTACTTTCAATCCGGAAGTACTACACGAAGCCAAGGATGGGTGTTTTATGGACTGGAACAACCGGTCCACATCACATGTGGCTGGATCCGATGCAAAACTATCACATTCTGCACACCACATTAGGCATCCACACTTTCTCTCTCTCTCTCCCTCGCCCTTTCCAATGTTCGCCCATGGCTGAGGGAACTGATTTTATCCTGTATGCATCCGGATTAAATCATTGTCTACTACACCACCAGGTGGAGTTTGGGGAGGAAGAAGTGGAGCCATTTGGTGTGGCTTATTGCAGTTCTTCGTACAGGAGGATTAAAATGTGGCCGAGGGCAAAGTGGATGTTTTAGCGTGAAGTTCACAATGTGTCACAGCTAAGGTGTCGCAGCATCCAGGTGTTCCGTTACTGGATGGCGTTGTCGCACTCATTGTACTCTGGAGGCTCGCAAATATCACCGTACCCTTAACCTCAACGACCTTTCAAACGGTGTCGTAATGTGAGGTTGTTCCAGGTTGAATGAGATACACGATATCCCACCGGCACTACACACTTTTGTAAGAGTTTGAAGCGTTTCGTACTTTAATAGGAAATACATTTCATACTTTTTACAACAATCTGTCACCGAGGACCTGACAAAGTACGACACAACTCGCGCTAAAGTGCAAACGAAACAAATAATATCGAAACCATTCCAGAGCGAGTACTCTCGAGAGAACAGCCACCCGCTGATCGGCTGACGGGGAAAAACTAATTTACTCGCCACAATTAATCAATACTTTATAATGAGAAAATGATCAGCTGTCTGCCAACGGATGGTAGCGATGGATGGAAATCGATCTACCCGACCGGGGGGTGTCGCTGAAGATTTTTCCAACCTTTTCTTCAGCCAATACTAAAACTGCTGATGGCAATGCTATTGAAAAAGGGAACAGGAGGAATGCGATGCACTGAACAAAAAATACTTTAAAAAAGAAAACTGAGGTTTTGAAACTAAATATAACATTGTGAAGATGAGTAAATAATATGATTTAATAAACTAAAAAGACTGGTTGTGTTAATCGATCAATCGTTCTAATTTTCCACATCATTATCTCTTCGGTTCACTTTCTATTGTTCACCCAAATGCCCGCTACTGTACGCGTGTCCGGACGAACAGCGCAATTGATGAAGTTATTGGACTGGTTCTGTCAACACGAAACAGGCAGCAAACGGTAGATAACAATTGTGACGGCAACAGACGATGTCTATCTATGGCCAACAACAAAAAAAATAGGCACAAAGTTGAACAAGCATTACACGATTGAAGCATAGATAATGTCAAAGTAAGATAACCGTCATGAGTTTCTGGTTTTTTGGAAGCTTTGGTAACAGTTCTGAATGCACCGTGTTCGTTCTTACCAATAGCACTGTGTATCGCAGGGAGCGTCTATTGAATGTGTAAGAAAACAACAAGGGTTGTGCTGTGGAATTTTTATGATGTTGTGATATTTTTTTATGTACTAGTGGTTCGTCGTTGTCTAGTAGAGCCATCTGTCCAGAGCTTATTTCGAAGTTAAAGATAGCATTCAAGGATGGAACTCGTGAACTTAAAACACTGAACGTAGAGTGTCGCATCTGGTTTATTCTCATTTATCACAGACTGCAAACGGATATTTGATATAAAAAATTGGATTAATGGATACCAGTGTTGAATTGATTTGAACTTTTGACCAAATATTCCTGGCTACTAAACCTTAAAACAAATTGTATTCTGGATCTGATCTGGAGTCTGATCTCGCTAATTGGATCGTGTAGTAAACGTATTAACATATTAACAAAACAAATATGTTAAAAAAAAGAAGAAATAAAGAAGACAGTTTCAAGCAGTGATAGTAATTTAGTTAAATAAATTACACGAGTTTCAAACATTAAATATTACTACCAAGCAAGATGATCTGAGCATAGTTTAATCATTTTATTCTGCGTATTAACACTAGAACTACCGGACCAGTAATTTTGACTGAAACGCTTCATTTCCTTTGCATAATTTTTTAATTTCCCATTCCACCATAGCTAATGCATTACTTTTACAATCTTTTCTGTAGTATGAACTCAAAAACGTATTACTGCATAATCCAGGTCTTTAAAATTGTTTGTAAAGTTACCATCAACGAAAAACGCTTGGTAGTTATGGTGTTACATTCAAAAATATGTCCGACTGCTCTTGGTGAACTACAACATAAAAAAAAACTTTAAGCAATGCAGGCCTCTAATCTGATATAATACCAACCGTTTAAACTATTTTAAACTTCCCATCTACCATACTGCATAATTGTTCTTCTCACTTTAGCTCATCATTAGGTCTCATCACCAGCAATTTAGTGTAACACTCATGCAGTCTTCATGTGGCTGCAACGATGCACTGTCCGCCCACTTCACGGTTCCTCTTCCTTTACATTCCACACCAGGAAAGGTAACGCTCAATTAACTCCCTGGAGCTCTCCGTCTACGAGAGCCCCGATCTTCATCTCGGACGACTCCGACGTCAAACTCCGGTGTGTCACAACGGGTAGCTGTGGCAAATTCTTTGTCCGCCCAACAACGGGTTCAGCCCCCGGATTCGAGTGCATAGCATTAGCATATCGGTGGCCGCACACTGACGGCAAATAGATTGACTGATTTGAGTAATCTAATTTTGCACTTGTCACAAGCGCCCCTCCCCTGATCCATCTGCACCGGAGCGAAGCTAGCATTTGCATACGAATGTATGTTCCCCGTTTTCTTTTTTGTTATTAAATTGACCATTCGTTGTAACTTGGCGTGGTACAAATGGATGTGTTTTGAACGAGGAGCTGAGCTAGGAGAAGGTGGAGTAGAGATTTAAAACAAGTTCGATCTAGTTTCGGTGTGGGAAGTGTCACTCATGTCATAATTCCATTTCAGTACGAGAAAGTATGTGAGGACATGCTGTACATATTTTATGTTTTCTTCTGTATTCCATACTGCAGCTGCAAGGTAATTTAAAACTTAATACGCAAACGTCTCTTATTTCAATTCCCAACGCCCATAATAAGCTACACAACAATCATCTTATATACATCTAAATTACAAAACAAAATTCCATTAAAGTAAATAAAATGGCAGCACATTGTTCACACAAACCAGCATAATTTAATAAATAGATCTAAAACACGCTACACACATTCCTGAAACTTCACATTTATCCTCTTCATGTCATGATAAACAAAGCTGATTGAATAACAAATATATGACAGTGAAACGGAAACAAGATCTGCTATCGATAGATATTACCGCCCAGCTCAATTGCCGCTGGGATCGCTTGATATATCCACTCGATAGAGAACCCATCTCATACACTCGCTCACGCTAACTGTACGAAATTCAACGCTCTGTCTGTTAGACACGTCAGAAACCAACGCCACATACACACGAACTTATTCCGGCTATATTAACATTTTAATTAAATTACTTTCACCCACACTTCCGAATACTTTCGACCACCAGAGCTCGTATATGTGTCTCCACAGCGTTTTTGGGGGCTGTTCCACCGGATGGGAGATTTATGCTTTGCGTACCGCGATTGGGATAAACATAGGGACGTGGTACGCCGAGTAAGTTGTCGGTGTACAGGAATGGAGGGAAATTATTACTGGGTGTAATGCAAATTTTGCACAGCCATAAATCAAAAACTCATGAACATGCATGTGTAGGTTCTGGGGGAGAGGGCTTCGAAGAACAAACCATCGGTAAACGTTTACACAAATGTTTTACCCCCGAAACATATGATTTAAGACACTTTTTTTTTTGCTGAGCTGATGTGACCTTTCGTGGGCATTAAACGTGGCCGATATGCGTCGCGGAGGGCATTCGGATGATTTATGGGATGAATAGATGTAAATAATTTAAATTAATAGACCAACGGATGGAGTAAAGTTCCGCACAATGGGAAACTCTTTTAAGCAGGCTTTATTTTCACTGTTCTGGAGTAGAGTTTTCCGTGCAGGAAAGGGAAAGAAAGATAATCTTTATTTACATTTCAACTTTCATTTTTTAAATAATCTCCAGGGAAATCAAATCGAACGAACGCCAATCAAGCTAAAAATGACAATACATTGTTCCGTTCTTCAATGCGAACAGCATGTTAACCTAAATTGAAACATTTTTTTCCGCGTGTCAGCGTTCATTTCTTGGGTATAGATTTGAACTGCAAAAAAATACACACATACACAAGAAAAATTCAGTAGAAAAGCTACCCTGGTCGATCCCATAGGTTCCATGGTCCATTTCATTTAAGCACCGGCTATTACCGGGTAGCCTAGCAAGCTAATACTCGGTCCAGGAAAGCCAACACATTCTCCATGGGAAATATGGCGAATAATTTCCTACTTTACAATTCCTTTTTATCCCAACCCGGTTTTGGGTCGGGTATACACCACCATCACCGCCTTCCGAAATGGAATTTAGAATTAGGCAAATCGTTTTACAGATACGTTCACCACTTTGCACCATCTTTCGGTAAGGTCAAGGCTTCAGGTTTTTTTGTTGTTGCTTCAATCGAAAGAAGTCTGATAACGAAAAGGTATATTGGAACCGTTCTGATCCAATGGTTTAGCCTCATTTATTTTTTCGTTACAGAAAAACCAAAACATTACATGAAGTACCTGTTTTCCCTGAAGGTCATGCACAGCAGCTGCACCAAATTGAACGGAAGCAGGAAAATTTTTAATCAACGTGAAGAAAGTAGAATTTTCATGAGGAATTTTCTTGTTGGAACACACAAAAATGAGTTCCTTCAGCATTGCTGAATACTCATATTATGGATAAAGTAACTTAGTTTTCAACAATATTTAACCAAATTATACTTTTATGTTAAAATTTTTTAAAAAAATACTGAGATTTTCACGAAAAAAAAGCATAGATATTACTGAACCTAAAGAATTATTTGTCTATAAGTAACTCTCAATTTTTGGTAATTGGATAAAATAACCGTACTACATGGTGTTCAGTAAGTTTACGATGGATACATATAATTAATTTAATTAAGCAAATTCAAAGTCCATAAAAACCAAATGCGAATTGAAAACACAACCTACACCACTGCATCAAACAAACGGTTATTGCCCAAAACTTTGCTTCCTGCTGTACGAGGTTGCCTACACTGGTGTTCAAGCCTCGAGCCACGGTGGGGAGGAACCGAATATCACCATCGAATATTGAGAAGCTGATTTGGTTGCACTTCTCGTTTACCTTCCATTAGGGTAATTGATTTTAATCATATACCCGGATGCGGTGCAACCCACTACAGCAGACCGTGACGATGGCACGGTTCTGTACCAACCAGTCGTCGTACATAATGAATCTTCTCTCTGTCTCAGTGAGGTGTGCACAGTCGAAGTTGCTTAGCTGTCGCGTATTTTAATGACTCGTGGTGAGTGGTTGCGCCATAGGCAACCATTCGTATACTGCACCAACTCGCTAAGCTGCTGCTCCATGTATAACTTTGATGGCAAAAGTTAGCAACAGCAAGGAATGGAACAGGTTTCGTGAGGCATTTTCCCAAACCTCAAATGCAACGGTTTCGTGGTTTCAGAACTAGAAAGTTACGCGACTCCCGGAGTACTTTCAAATCGAATCAGTAATAATTTACTTCACCCTTCAAATCATAGCACAGTGGGAAATTGGGTGAAGTCCTATCAGTTTGAACCGTTGCGTTGAATGAACGCTGTCTATTTCATGTTTCGTTGTCCTCATAGGAAAACTTACCGCGAACAGGAAATTGAAGAAAAACACCAAATAGCGCACGCACGATATTCCTAACGAAGGCATGTTTGGTTCCTTTTCCCGAAGGCTCTCACTTCTGCTGTAACAATAGAAGAAAAGAAGTAGAGTTAATTTTAAAACGTGTTGATAACGGAAGGAAATAAGTAATAATAAATACATTTTTTAAGTTATGTTATGTAACTTAGCTGATAGGAACTTTACACCTCGTTTGATAACCAGCGGGAGCCTTTCCAAACGGAAAAAAAGCAACAACAAAACCGGAGACGTTCTTCGCGAACAAAGAGAGTTATTGGCTTGGCAAAGTTTTCCCTTCAAGTTATGGCATGAATATATTTACCATTAGCAGCCCTCCTGTGAGTCGAATAGAATTGAAAAAGTTTGTTTTTTATACGTGAAACATTAAGCCAGGACACTGAGCCAGTAACAATGTACTGGAAAATTTTCACTCGGGTCCACTAACTCACATAACCATTAGATGATAAAATGACAAAGAGAAATGCATGGTTACTAATCAAATAAATGTAATGGGGGGGTTTTGTCTTGGGTATAATTTTCACGATAGTAAAATAAAAAAACAAAGATTACCGCTGTATTATTTAAGAGCATAAAAACCATGAAACTCTGCACGGGAAAACATACAAAAGCGAGAACGTTTTGATGTGCGGATGTGTTTTCAAACGGTACACTTCCCACCGGAAGGCGGAGAGCCTCCATTTGGAGGTGTAATTTGCACATCAAATACACACCCAGGTATTGCATTTCAAGCCTTTTAATCATCGGTTGGACAGGAAAAGGATCACTTTTTTTTATTCCATTGGAAGCCATGTACTGTAACAACCGAGCGCATACCAAGTTCTTGGTACTCTCTGTTTGTTCCGAGCCACATGTATCGGAGGGGATGATAAAGAGGATTTGTCACACAGTGAAACGTTACATTCTGACACGATACCTTCTCGTTACTTTGTTAATTAAATTAATCCTTTCCACATTTTCCAGCTAGCAGTATAAACGGCGATGAATTAAAATGGATTGGCAGTTAAATGTGCTGCGAAGCTTTAAGCGTTCTTGAAATTGTTAATTAGCCAGTCTTTGATGTCGTTACCATTAGTCACATGTGGTATGCGGCTAAATGCTCTCCACTTCCAGATAAATGGGTAAAATTGCCGCTGTTCCGGTTGCTTTAAGGAGGCTAATTAATTATTATTATTTATTCATTGCATTTGTTCAAATTTTGTTCGAACACACCAAATTATGTTTTCAACCAAAAAAAAATGACATTTTAAAAGACATTTTAAATCAAACAAATACGCCTCTATCGAACTTTGCCGAAAAAAAGCATACTTGTGGCACATATATGCACAACAAGCGCTCCCGTAGATAAAAAGGCTTATTTTTATTTTTCTTTTCTAGATAATCTCCATGAATAATGCAAACCCCAAATAGCAAACATATTTTTTCCGAACTATTCGGAATGTTGATCAAAGAGTTAAGATTGGTCACCGAAAGAAGAACAAACCTTCCGGCCACAGTGCTTTTTTACCGTGCCTTTATTCTCCCCAACTTGTTTGCATTACCTAACCGACGAGTTATACTAAAAACAACAGCCCAAAATACTTATAACATCTTTAGTGTTGTTCCGTTTTGTTTCACTGCCGGTTGGTTCGACGCGAGTGTAATAAGGATACGGATTATATTTCTTATGCACAGATTTTGTTTTTGGGACGAAACAGCTTTTATTCGCCTGTTTTCATTCAGCTGACAGATCCCCGCACTAGAACAGTTTCGCTGATTTCTTTCAGGTTAGAATGCGAAACAAAAACAAAACCAAAAGGAAACCAAAATGAAGTAACTTTCTTTCCTTCCCGCGGTCGAGATCTTTTACTAGCAAGTTTCGTGTTCCCAGTTGACTGTCGTATGTCATTCCACTTCGCCACAAGATTTTCCTCCCTTCCAAACGGACGAACGCCACGGGCCGAAATCTACCCTGAATAAACAAACAAACATGATGAGAAGAATTTAATCTTCAGCAGTCTAAGGCAAAGTAATTGAAAATGCCAGGAAAAAAAAGCGATGCCAAATTTGGTTTGAGAAAACGTGGCAAAAGGGACCGAGAGTCATAAAGAAAAGGAAAAAGTCAGGTTCTTTATCGTGTCCTGCGAGCGTAGTTCTGCTAGCTCGCGAACGAAAACAACCCATCCAGAGGCGCAGCAGCCGAATAAACTTGCCATTTTATCCTGGCACGCTGGTTTCACTTCCGCAATTTAGGCTGTCTAACTAACTGAACGAAGTGGCAAAGTTGAATGAATTCATAAGCTTTAACGGGTAGAAAAAAAAGGAAGCTTCCTTGATAAACTTCTACTCCGGTGGATAGTGGCCTGACAATACATACATACTCAATATTGATCAATCGTTCTGTACGAAAAACGAATGAACGACCAGAACGTGGATATCATCTTTCATCTGGAAGTGATGAACCACACAGCTTTAAGGTGCTCTATTTTTTCGGCGAAAGCATGAGTTCCCGAGAACCTGTTGAAGTGACGAGGTTCTGCTCTGCTTTCGTTCATCTTTGTAACGAACGCTTGTTCGGCTGTGTCACAGCGGACATACGTGCTGCAATTGTACTAATAGGAATTGTTTCAAGCTTACATACTGCTATGATTGCGGTTGTATAAGTATCAGAGATGTGCAGCCCTTTCATCTGCATTATATTGCGAACGTATTGAAATTGTTCGTAAATTGATTTTATTATTTTTCAATCAATTAAAACATTCCTGGAATGCATAAACCCAAACAATGGTAAACCACCATGCGCCTCCATTTATTTCACCAGAAGCGTAAAGTGATATTTTAATTCGGGAAACACAGCAAAGTAAAGGATGAATACTTATTTAAAAAATGGAAAGTAGAAGTAAGCGTTATAAATTAGCTAAATTTTTATTTTTTCTACATATAATTGACCAAGAATGCCGAGTACTCCCGGGATAAGGTGACCTTTGCGAATGTGAATTGTATCTTAGATTAAGCTACCTTTAGTTACAAGCAAGAACGGCCTAGAAGTTCTTCTAAAACAAAAGGAAGTTGATCTAGAAGTTGAGTAAAGAAAATAAAAATTACCAACAAGATATTTTGCGTCATAAATAAATACTGCTTGGATGATATCTGGAGTAATTATCAAACCGTTCCCGTGTTAAGATGCGAAAAAGAAATGGATATGCATATTAGTGATGACATGCACAAACTAGGTAATATTATGCCAATTACAGCAGTATATTATTTCACGAATGAACTTTAAAAAAGAAAATAAATATAACTGTTCATATACAAACAAACACAAACAAACTATTTGATTAAATTAAATTTACATGGGATGGATAATTTTTCATGCTGTCCTGGGACCTTTGTACCATAAATCAAAGCACGTTTTTGTATAATTGGCTAACGTATCATTCGATGGCAAAACGGTATATCCATACAAACGTTTCTTTCTAATCATTCCTATTCCACCCGCGATTGAATGCTATCGACAGAGTCAACCCAAGTAAAATCGGTAAATAATTCAAAACGAGTGCTACACCTTATGAATATTCCATTAACCCCGATCGAACCTCAATTGCCTCGGTCTAACGACACAGGCACTCGTTTGAATGCTGACGTTCCAAACATCGCCCAGTCACGCAACACTCGACACATGACGGGACAGGCTAAAACTGTACGATACGCTACAGGTACCAGAACCGAAACCAATCCATCGATCGGAAAAATCGTTTTCTAATTTAAATCCCTCCCAGAGGCTAGAAATTGGCGTCCAGTATGCGCGTCCGTACGGTTTGCACTGTCACTTACAAAATGGACTGCCCGGAATGGAATGGCACCGTAACCGGGGCACTGACAGTAACACCGTGCACATGTGCCGTGCTGTTGGATTCCACCAACACAGGACAGCTTCTTCTGAATGTCCAAATGCGAAATCTCCCATCAGAGCGCGACGGGCACACGACTTCCGGTGGGATTTTACGACATTCGAGGGCGCCGTCCAATGGAAAGAGAGGAAAGCAGCGGGACCCATCTGTGCTCTGCTAGAAACAACCCATGCGTCCCCCGGATATTGCTTGTAAGAGGAGCAAATCCAACCCCGGTTTCGAAAAAAAGTAAAATAAACGGTAACCAATCGAGGGATCATTCTAACTTCAGCATGGGGAAGAATGGTCCGCAGGGTGACGAAGGGCGGGATATTTTGCTTGCAAAACTCACGAAACACACTTAAAACTGGATTCAATCAAGCAATATTCGTGCTATCCAGAGCGAATCTGAAGCTTCGTTTTGATCGTTAACACAATAGCTAAACCATGCTGAACCGTTCGAAAATCTGCTGAATATCGATATTGGAGATGTTGTTTTTTGTTGTACAAATCTTCCCAAAGGATGGGATTTCAGTTTGACGTGTTTGGATGGTATATATATAACTTTGAAATGATTGACATTACCTTAAAAGGTATGTGAAGGTATTAAGGTTAGCTAATGAGGAAGAAAATCATAAGTGAAGAGTAGTTCAAGACTTCCTATAACTTTTCTAAATTGCAGTATAAATTTATTCTTATCGATGAATATTTATCAATTTATTTATTTTTTTTAATATACAAACTGTAAGATTGCGATATATTTTCCAATTTATCATATTTTCTAAACACGTCACCAAAGTTTCTTCAACAAATCCAACGAGAAACTCTGTCGTTTCCAAAAATGCTTTCATACATCAAAGTGGATCACAAACGAGCTTTACTGATGTAAAAAAAAAACATAAAGTCATCTCATTACCGAGGGCATCATCATCATCATCATCATCAAACAGATATGATCTGAAAGCAGCTTAGCATTGGCATCGGTATCTATATCACGGCAATCTGATCGACAATTTGAGGTGAACATATCACACGGATCCAAAAAAGGAAAGAGTTAAAAGCACACACGCAAACGAAAACTCAAACAGCTCACAGAAAGTTTCATGTCTTAGGGAAAAAGGAATTCCAAAACGGAACGACACCGAATATCGGTTCGCATGTGATTTGTCCAAATATTGGTGTTTCAGCATTGACAGCGAAAAGAAAAAAAAGACTATGCCCCTATATTGAGAGTGTGTGATATTTGTCCGCAACAGGGAAAAAGTATGACTGCAAACCGATGTCCACTGAAGCGTTGTTCTTCAATCGATAAATCCAATACTCTTTCCGTTTCATGAGAAAATGGTAGCTTTTTCATTTTAAAATGTAGCACTTCTTCATTTGACAAACGATGTGCCGGTAAAGTATGGTATATGAATTGCTGTTCATACTCTACAATATCAGTTCCAGCGGCCATTACGCTTAATGCTGGTGCACATATACTTTGATTTTTTAAACATATTTTTGCACCATTTTTATTATAAAGTTGATGACCAAACATGTTATGGGTGGGAAGATAATAAATAAACGTGTCAGCAAGCATGATTTATGTGTTGTGAGACACTCGAGGTTGTTTCTTTTTTGATGTTTTGCATGATTTATGAAATATATGTTTTAAGCACTGCCGAGTCTCGATGGCATTGATGATGTGTCGCAGTGTCTATCACACGTTATCAATACAACGATCAAAGGGTGAAAATTGGACACTCTTTCATGTGGCCACCACATGATATGATCAGTTTTATTGTCACTATTTGCAAGAGCGCAATAAAAAGACAACTGTCTACCCACACTTATCTAAAAATATCAATCTTATCAATACTGAGGAGAATGTGGATATTGAGTGTAGGTAAAAACACATAAAATGTACAAGTTTGTACAACTTTTCTCCGTGAAAATGACGGTCTCAAGCAATAATAAGTTAGCAAACACCCAGCTAGATAGTTAAGTTCTTCACATCACCGACACTAATCTGGTCAAAGTTTTTTTTTGATGCTTTTTATTGATTTGACGTCTAAAATACAATTTAATTTCAACGCACGTTACACTTTTAAACGATTGTAGAAAATTTATTTTTTAATTATGATGAAATGCGAGTGATACTTAATAATTTATGATGGGATTACAATGCCTTCCATCGCAATGATTATTAATCTGTTTGTAATTTGCTGCCCTTCGCGAAGTCTTATTAATATTAATGGACATTTAAACAGCAGCAGAACATTGCGCGGTAGCGCAATGGCAACTGAAGAGAGATATATTTTATCGATATAATATTATCTTGATAAAACAATATGTTGAAATATTGTTGGCACAATTCAGAAAGCTTCGGTTGTTGTTTACCAGCTGTCATCTGGTGGTCGATTCGATCTTGATGTGCGATCGATATGCAAAGAGTCGTGCTACCGATCGCTAGATGGCGCTGGCCACTCCTGAGTGGAAAGAGATAACAACTGCGTGGGAGCGAAGCAACAAATGGACGCGGGGCGAACGAATCAGAGAAAAGGGCAACCCAGGTCATAAGGTTCAGGGACAACCGGCGCCCGATCAGCTGGTTGACGAAATATTACTGAGGTAGTAGCAAAAGTAATCGCCGCGAAAGAAGACGTTTTTTAAAGCCTACACCACCTACAGCCCTACAGTGGTTATAAACGTTATTATTGCTAAATAAAAGTCTTTAAAATAAATTCGCGCATAAAAGCTATTTAGTTGCGACGTTGCAACATTCTTTAAAAAACGTTCGCTTAAAAGTGATCAATCGTAAAGTAATACGTGTAAAGAAAATGCCGACGGTCAAGTGCGATTGCGTGAAGTGCGATTTACCAAACGACACGGACGATATGGTGCAGTGCCAAGAATGCAATAAGTGGTGTCACTTTAGCTGTGCCGGGGTAGAAGAAAGCATTACCGAAGCTTTCTGGTTGTGCGACACGTGCAAGGAAAAGGGTGTGGGAACCGCGATAAAGACGCGACGTCCGAAGAGTGAAAAAGCGATGGCGATCGGTGAAAGCTCCAGCCAGCGCCGCGATCCTGCAAAAAAGGAGACAGGATCCTTGGCAGCGTTTGGTAAGAAGCAAGAAGCGCCAACTAAGCCTCTACGGGAAACCAGTGCAAGGAGCGAGTTCCCACCGAAACCACTTTCTAAGTCCGGTCTAAGCTCTACCTCTCGCTTATCGGCGCAAGTAGCGTTAAAACGTTTGGAAAAGGAGCAAGCGCTTAAGAAGCAGATCTTGCTGGCGGAAACTAGCGCGAAAATGGCGGAAATGGAATTACAGCATGAAACGATGCGCAATGCATTACAAGATGAATTGGAAAGCCTGTCGGTGTATTCGGCGGCTAGTAATGGTGACAGAACAACGGAGTGGGTGAAACAGCAGGAGCAACAAAATGACCCAGTGATGTGTCGTCAAGTGGATTCAAGCGTGAAACGTCCCATTCCGCAATGCTCACCACAGCAAAGAACATCGACGCCAGTCGAAATGCATGTACCGAACGCAGCACACAAAGAAGCGCGCAAGCTATGGCCGAAAAAGCTGCCATACTTCTCAGGAAGCCCGAAGGAATGGCCGATTTTTTTGAATTGTTACCGAGAAGCAACCACTGCCTGTGGATTTACTGACGGGGAAAACACCATACGTTTGGTGGAGTGTTTAAGGGGTGCAGCTCGAGATGCAGTAGAGTCCAAGCTAATGCTACCAAACGCCGCGCCACTCATTATAAAGACACTGGAAAAACTTTTCGGAAAACCATCGGTCTTAGTGAGACAGCTAATAGAGAAGGTGAAGAAAATGGAGGCACCGAAAGCGGAAAAATTAAATGATCTGGTCACGTTCGGATTAGAAGTGCAAAACCTATGCAATCATTTGCGGATGAACAACATGCATAGCCACTTCAACAATCCAGTATTATTGGAGGATTTGGAGGAAAAACTGCCCGCTTCCCGACTTTTAGAATGGTCTCGATACCAGGAGCAGTTCGAAGAACCCACCTTAAAGGAATTCGGAGCCTTTATGGAAACGTTAATAAACGAAGTGTGTAAAGTGTCGGTATACGTTCCACCAAAAGTCGATCGAAGAAAGTTTTCATCTCTTCACGTGCATGCTGCCGAAGCGGAACCGTCAAAGGAGGTAACGTGCAGTTCGCAAATATCCGTCGTGGAATGTTTAGTTTGCGCCACCCAAGGACATGGAGTCAAGTTTTGTGAGAAGTTCAAGAGAATGAACCTGAAGGAACGACTGGAAATTGTGGCGAAACTGCAACTTTGTTCAACGTGTCTCAACCGGCATGGATCTAAACCATGTCGTTCACGATTTACATGTCGAATTCAAGGCTGCAAGGAGCGACATCATACGCTGCTACACGGTGAGCGGAAGCCGACAAGTGAAGCCGTTCAACACCACGCACATCACCACGAGAGACAACAAGTGTTCTTCCGTATCGTGCCAGTTACGGTTCATCAAAACGGACTCAGCATCGACACCTTCGCGTTCCTCGACGAAGGATCCTCCATCACTCTCGTGGAAGCCGGACTGGCTTCTCAACTGAACCTGAACGGGGAGGTGGAGCCACTGGAGCTACGCTGGACAGCCAATGTGACGCGAAAGGAAGACACATCGCGACGTGTGAGCTTCGAGATATCAGCGAGAGGGGAGGAGCGGCGCTATTATATAGCGGCCGCTCACACTGTTAACGAGCTAAGTCTTCCGTGCAATAACGGACGTTATTACAATACATTGATAAGTTCTTTTACACACTTGCAGGATTTGCCGTCAACTACACTGGGAGACGCAAGGCCAGCCCTGCTAATTGGACTTCAAGATGTGGACCTCATCAAGCCGTTGGAGACTCGTTTTGGCCAACCCAACGAGCCGATTGCAGTGAGGAGTGCTCTAGGTTGGGCTATCTATGGCCCGAATCAAGTGAGTGCCGGTAAAGCTGAAGTAGACGTTCTTGTAGTGCAATGTTCCCGCGACAATAACCGCGAAGAGGGAACAAACAGCGGTCTTCTCCCTAAGACGCCAGTTGAATACTCCCGCGAAACCAAACGCGATGGGGGAGTGAACGTGGACGCGGAAAAGGATGAAGTATCCCAACAACACTCGACGAACAAGCATCTTAGTATATCAGCTTTGCCAGTCAACCACCACTTAGAAACAGTAAGAGATTGTTCCCGCGACGAATCTCGCGAAGAGGGAACCGGCAAAGACGACTCCAACCGTGAATTAAATGAGATACTACGGCAACAATTCTTAGTTGAAGACGTTGGAACGTACATTGGCTCCGTTGCAGAACCCACCGATATAGCCAGAGCCAAATCAATACTGAAGAATTCGTCAGTTAAAATAGACGACAGGTTCACAACAGGTCTTCTCTGGAAAGACGATAACATATGTTTCCCTGATAGCAAACCAATGGCAATGAAACGGTTATTCGCTCTAGAAAAGAAGTTAAGCAAAGATCCTGATTTAAAAAGAGAAGTACATGAGCAAATTAAAGTTTACGTCAAAAAAGGGTACGCGCATAAAGCATCGCCAGATGAGCTTAACTCAGTGGATCAAAAGAGAGTGTGGTACCTCCCATTAAACGTCGTGACTCACCCAAAAAAACCAACGAAAAGGCGTCTTGTGTGGGATGCAGCAGCAAAGGTCAATGGAGTGTCCTTAAATTCGCAGCTTCTAAAGGGACCCGACTTACTCACGATGTTGCCGGGAGTATTATGTGTATTCAGACAAAGACGGGTTGCATTTGGTGGAGACATAGAAAAGATGTTTCACCAAATCCGGATTCGAAGCGAGGACACCCACAGCCAACGATTTATGTTCCGGTTCGAGGATGATAAAGATCCAGATGTGTACCTTATGGATGTTGCTACATTTGGTGCCACTTGCTCGCCATGCTCTGCGCAATACATTATGCATCGTAACGCAGACGAACACGCGACTAAATACCCGATTGCCGCAGCTGCTATAAAACGTTCCACCTATATGGATGACTATTTCGACAGCTGCAATACCAGGGAAGAAGCGATCGAGCGAGCAAAACAAGTTAAGTTCATCCATTCCCAAGCTGGTTTTAATATGCGTAACTGGGTGAGCAACGATCCAACCCTGCTAGAATGCATGGAAGAGTCTAACAACAAACAAAACCCAGTAACCTTTAAACTAAACGAAAACCAAACCACAGTGCTTGGAATGGTTTGGGATCCAAATAAGGACGTTTTTCGGTTCACGTCATCTTGGCACCGAGACCTAAAACCCCACGTTATGGAAGATAAACGCCCCACAAAACGGATTTCATTGAGAGTGATCATGAGTCTTTTCGACCCGTTGGGATTATTGTCTCCGATTTTGATCCACGGACGCTTACTGATGCAAGACCTCTGGAGGACGTGCATTGACTGGGATGAACAAATAGGTGATAATGAATACGCCAAATGGAAAAAATGGATTGCTATGTTACCAATCATTTTCCAACTTAAGATACCACGATGGTACTTCAAAGGTGCCTCACCCATACCACCAGAAGCTGTTCAATTACACGTCTTCACAGATGCTAGTGAGCAAGGATATGGGTGTGTGGCGTATTTCCGACTAGAGATGGGAGACAAAGTTCGTTGCGCGTTAGTAATGTCACGAACCAAGGTGGCTCCCTTGCAACATTTATCAGTACCAAGGCTGGAACTGCAAGCAGCCGTACTCGGCGCAAGACTGATGCACACCGTCTGTGAAAATCATGACATCAAAGTAACGGAAAAGTATATCCATACGGATTCCGAAGTTGTACTTTCCTGGATTCGATCTCCCCCGCGCGAATTCAAACAATACGTGGCTCATAGGGTCGGAGAAATTCGAACACTTACGGATTCGTGTAACTGGAGACATGTACCTACACAAGAAAATCCAGCTGACTGCCTGACTAAATGGAATAGAGACTCGGAAATCAACGCACAAGGAAAATGGTTAAATGGCCCGTCGTTTCTCTACCATCCGAAAGAGTTCTGGCCAGAACAAAAACCCGTGAAACCCACAGTGGAGGAAAAAAGGGAAAGCAAAGTTCATCTTCTCGCTCATGCAGTCTATCCCCCCGACGTACCTTACATAGACACATCCCGCTTTTCAAAATGGACAATACTTCTGAGGACAGTTGCAGTAGTCCAAAGATTCCCATCTAACTGTCGACTGAAGAGGAAAGGAGAATCTATACGAACCCTCATAGCTACCGATAAGCAATCGAAGCTTATCATCAAGGGGCAGGTGCAAGCAAAGATTGTCCCAATAGAGTCAGAAGAATTTCGGCGGTCAGAAATAATCCTATTTCGCATGGCACAAAAGGAGTCCTTCCAAAGAGATTTAAAAACTCTTATGAATGGCGACGAAGATAGGCTAGCCACAAAACCAACTGTGGAACGAACGAGCCTATTGTACAACCTTGACCCGTTTATAGATGAAGAAGGGGTACTTAGAATGGACGGACGCACCGCTAACGCTATTAACATACCCTTCGATGCAAGGTTCCCAATAATCCTTCCCGCTCAACACCATATCACGACACTAATACTACGTCACTACCACGAACGCTACGCGCATGCTAATCGAGAGACTGTAGTAAACGAAGTTCGTCAGCGTTTTTATATACCATGTTTGCGAACAGCTATCGACAAAGTTATGAGATCCTACCAACGCTGCAAAATACGAAAGTGTAAATCACAAAGTCCTCGAATGGCTCAACTACCAACGCAACGACTTACACCGTTTATACGTCCATTCAGCAACGTAGGAGTGGATTACCTCGGCCCAATAGATGTCACTAATGCACGACGAAATGAAAAACGGTATGTGGCTGTCTTCACCTGCTTGGTGACACGAGCGGTTCATCTGGAGATTGCACATAGCCTGTCTACGGAATCGTGCATAATGGCCATCAAAAGATTCGTTTGTAGAAGAGGACCACCGGCCGAAATATTTTCAGACATTGGAACGAATTTTCAAGGGGCCTGCAACGAGCTGAAAAAACAGATGGCAGATGTTAATCTCACCTGTGCCGCTACATTTACAAACACTTACACTACGTGGTCTTTCAACCCCCCATCGGCGCCGCATATGGGTGGAGTATGGGAACGTTTGGTACGGAGTGTCAAAGAAGGATTGAAAGCGTTAGATGATGGAAGAAGGTTGAACGATGAGATTTTGACAACGGTGCTGATTGAAGTAGAAAGTTTGATAAACTCTCGCCCACTAACATATATGCCCCAAACGTCCGCAGATAAGGAAGCATTAACTCCGAATCATTTTCTTTTAGGCGACTCAGCTGGTAGAAAAGAAAAGTTGCGAGCGTTACCGGAATTAGCTGTAGCCCTTCGTAGTAGCTACCAACGAGCAGTGGTTCTTGCTGAAACAATGTGGGACCGTTGGTTGAAAGAATACGTCCCGACGCTTAACCGACGTACGAAATGGCTAGCTCGAAGCAAACAGTTAGAACCAGGCGATTTAGTTTTCATTACAGAAGGCCCCAGGAAAGAGTGGCCACGGGCGATAGTGCAGGAAACGTTCCCGGGAAGCGATGGTACAGTTAGACAAGCAGCAGTACGTACTGCTACGGGAAAAATATTGAGACGCCCGACGGTGAAATTGGCCGTGATAAACGCGGAACTAGATGACCAGCAACAAACGTTTAACACCAGTACAGAATAGTGCGCGAAATCGATTGTGAACAACAGTTTCGTGCAAGCAGATGTGTTCACGGGGTGGGGAATGTTGGCACAATTCAGAAAGCTTCGGTTGTTGTTTACCAGCTGTCATCTGGTGGTCGATTCGATCTTGATGTGCGATCGATATGCAAAGAGTCGTGCTACCGATCGCTAGATGGCGCTGGCCACTCCTGAGTGGAAAGAGATAACAACTGCGTGGGAGCGAAGCAACAAATGGACGCGGGGCGAACGAATCAGAGAAAAGGGCAACCCAGGTCATAAGGTTCAGGGACAACCGGCGCCCGATCAGCTGGTTGACGAAATATTACTGAGGTAGTAGCAAAAGTAATCGCCGCGAAAGAAGACGTTTTTTAAAGCCTACACCACCTACAGCCCTACAGTGGTTATAAACGTTATTATTGCTAAATAAAAGTCTTTAAAATAAATTCGCGCATAAAAGCTATTTAGTTGCGACGTTGCAACAAATATAATATTACATTTTACTTCAAACTTTTACTAAAAACATTTTACAAGCTAAGAATTAACCCCCTCCAGATTAAATAATGTGTACAATCCGCAATTTAAAAGTTGATTTCAAATACACACCTTGCACACCTATCGGCGCTTTCAATTAAACGCTATTCAGTTGAAAAGTCACTTCCAGTTCACATGCTCTAATTTTTAAACCGGAAGGTGGCACAACTGTTGCTCAACTTTGTTACAAATTCGGGTTCAAAAAACATTTTTTTTTTTTTGCAGCACCAACAGAAACACAAACTTCCACGAAAACTCCAGCACAAACATGGCAAAAACCAACGTGTGCCAGAATGGTAACCGCAAAACCCATCGCCAGTGCGTCGCTGATGGACAAGAACCGCAGACTCAAGTTTGTCGAGATTCGTCGTGCTGATCTGAAGTGTTGAACGATGGGGGTTAGGATTCGGATAGGATGAGAGAGTTGTTTTTTTTTTGTATTTCTCAATCGTGGTAGAAGCTTTTATCGAAATGATTAATGGCTGTTGCTGACACTTGTTGAACTGTGGTTAAATGTTTGGCGAGCTTGGAGCTGTTTATTCGCTGCTTAATTGTGTGCATTGTTTGCAGGCTTTTTGCAGGATAAGGGATGGAAAGAGGATGAAAAAGCTTAACCTTTTTTCCTGTCCAAACCCGTAAGTAACAGAGTTAATTAAGACTTCAATGAAGTACACATATGCTGTGACATCGGTAATGCACTGTTCAGATTCGGAGATGCCTGGAGATCACCGAAGCTTTCAAAATATTATCAAGAAAATTATGAGATTTGAAAGTCGTTGAGTCTTAGTGCCAATAAAGTAACCTCCGAATAGACAAGCTGTTTTAACACACATCACAAATAGCCAATAAAAGGATAAATCTGCAAAAATGCATGAAAAACTGAACAACAATTCAATAAATATCCAATGCGCCACAAAAAACGACCCTCGTAAGAGAATTATTTCATCGTCCCATATTGTACGGAGCATAAAAGTTTGATGCACGAGGCAGACATGCTGCATATGACAGGATCATTCAAATTTCAAGAACACTCGAAAAGGGAAAACTGTATCTGTAAAAGATGAGAACAGGATATCCTTATTAAAAATATAAACTCTTCAATAATTATATTTCAACAATTCATGAAATCATTTTCCACCATATACCATACGCATCGGGAAGGGTGGAATGTCGACCGTATCAAAACGTCGCAACATTGTTATTGCATTACTGCTTTCGCTTTCGTACTCTGGCATAAGAAGAATCCGTAAAGTGATTGCTTTTGATGTATTACAATCGACGCAGCATGTCCGGGCATGTAGCGCGCTCCGACAGCACCGACTGCTCCGCAGGGTTTAGGGTGGACAGTTGTATCATCCTTTCCATGCCCGAGGGACTTTCGGCTTTCCCAAACCCAGTCAAGTAGTCAAGCATGATTTGTACATCGGAATCGTTACGTCTGCCGTCCGTTGAATCTCGTTTTCTACGAAATACGTTACAACGACCGGTGGGAAATTGGAGGGAAAATGCTCGACACAATTTTCAGCTCCGTTTGTTCTCTGAGTGAGATTTTCTTGGCTATTAGAAGTGGATGAGAAGCCTCGCAAAAGTGAAACGATTTAAGCCCTGCAAACCGATATGCCAAAAGGAAAAGGATCGCAAACCGGACGATGACTTCCAGCAAAGCTAATCCTCGATGCGGTTGGCTTTCCCAGTTTTGATAAGGTTGGCATAATAAATTCATTTCTAAGATGGTCTTCTCGCTTCTTTCGCTCGACATTGTTATTGAAGTATTTCGTAAATAAAAACATACTTCCAACTATTTAAGAAGCATAAACGTGTTTATAAAAAAATGTTTAAACTCATTATCTTTGGATATTATTCCATTATAATTAAACCATACTTTTAACACATCCAACATCACATTCCCACGAGGATTATGAAGATTACCGAGTTTTGTGGGTGCCTAAGCTCTCCGTATAGTTCTAGGGTCAACAAAATACTCGCCGGCAGTGAAAAATACACTTGATGAGCGTTTAATTCTACCAGTCCCGTCCAGAATATTAATTTCGTACGGAGCGCTTAACAGGAAAATATGACCGTGAGTCCACGAATAAAACTCATTTCAATGTTTTTAATGGTATGAAATAAAAGCGCTCCCAAATATGATGGACAAAATAATTCGTTTTTCCGGGTAGAAATTATAACGATACATTTTACAATTTTTTGCTCCATTTGATCTAGAGAATCCTATCGGTACGACTCAATGACCATTATTGCACTAAAATACAAAACATCCTCAACCTAGATTAACAAACCGGTGTTTGGAAAGGTGCGGTGCAGCATAGAACTTTGTTGCATTGTTACCATTCAGACAAAGACGCATTCAAATGCATCGTAAAGGCACGATACAATAGCGTCAGTGAAAAATTAATATCTCCTTTTCCGTCCGGCACAATTATTCGCAGCGAAAAGAAAGCACGCCGAACCGGTCCAAGGACTAAATGATTATAATATACTTACATACCAGCCGGTATATCACGTGCATGCAAAGGCTGGAGAGAACTGCATCGCAGGGGTACCGCTGCTTTGTTGCATTGCCTTTGTTTTGTGTTCGGCCCACACGATAACACCATTTTCCATCCATTTCCCAAGTGCCACTCGAAGGGAAACGATGGAAATGAGAATGTATACCGGGAGCATAATAGACGTTACCTTGAAGTCAAGGATTTCGCGCTTTCGAATGTTAGCAGATGGCTCTGATGATGCTGAGGATTCTATATTTCGCAGCTCGACAATGGTGGCTTTCCCGTTTGGCGTTCAACTGGGGTAGATGGGGAAGAAACGCAAAAAAAAGCTCCTGCATCCAACAGCTCCATGTAATGGAAAATGCTCGATCTGAGGGCGATAAATCAGGAATCTACATCCACTACCTTCGCCCGATCCAATGATTGCTCGGCATATCGTTGGCGTATCGTCGTACGGGCGCAGCAAATGCGAAACCATCCTTCTGCATGGACTGAGTCCAACGATTTCTCGCATATTGAGGTGGGCCCCATATCAAGACTCCAATAACGCAAAAAAGTAACATTAACTTTCATTGCCAACGATTCGATTTCGGGCGAGGAATCGGGAATCGCTGCTGCAAGCAACCAAGATCGATCGTGTTTGCAAGACTCAATATCGGATGGATGCACAATCGTGACATTAAATCACGTTTAGCATGCCATCCGGGAGTTTTTTCTCCAGATTGACCTTGGCACAGGTATCTCTGGGCGTGATTTAAACACGGTGTGAATTTTTGATGCAGCTGTTTATGTGGTGCATTTCCATCGAGAAACGGAAGCAATCATTGGGCAATGATTGGGCTGTGGAGTACCAACATTTCCTGAGGATGGATGCATCTTGTGGAGGTTTTCTAAACTTTTTAAAACAAACAATTCAAACTTTCACGTTAAAACACATGTCAGTAACTTAAATGTTCGAGCGGTTCAATGTTGTCAATCGTTGTGTCCTAAAAATGATACTTCAAACGTATCTAACTTGCAATCGTCCAAAAAAATTCTTAGCAAAATCACGATAATAATGTACGAATAATTGTAACGAGCACAAGATAATCATATAAGAATGGGGTCTGGAGGTCGCGAGATTAAAGCGAGTTTGCTATCGTTCCGAATATGTAACACTCGATGTTACTATTAACCTGCAGCAAATATTCTCAAGACCACAGGTTGGTAAGAATGACAATTTTTGCAATCATATAGCTAATGCTACAATAATACTTGCGACATCAGCTGCACAGAATGTGTTCACGATGCTGCAAAGCACGATACAACCAGGTGTTGGATGACGGTTACACGCTTGTCTTTCAGTCTCTCTTCACGATGTGTTGTTTTTTGGGAGGACATAAAAAGGGCCCTGCTACGGGTACGGTGTTGGTTGAGCTAGATGAAAGAAAAGCAACCGGCCCACGGTGGTAGTTATACGCTTTTCCAATATCATATACGGATGGAAATGTTTTTGTCAGCCTTTGACAGCATCGTGCAGTATCGGAATCATGAAATAATAGAACGCCTCTTCGGCTAATACCTCTGTCAACGAAAAGCTCCATATGATACATTGAATAGAGCATATTTGCATTGGGCGTTCGATTCAACGTTGACTAGCATTGTCATGCTTCATATACATACATTGAGGTACATTCTGTGTACATTGAGTACACGTAAGTATCGAAGACCATCACAAAAAATCCAATTAGATTGAGAAATGATACGCATCGGAAATGATTATCATGAATAGATGCATCTTCTAAAGCCTGACCTTTCATCATTGACCGCTGTTCAAACGAAAGAGAAATGCAAACAAAATGAACTTGTGGATCGTAGCATAGCGATAGCATAATGGTTCAGCGAATTTCGCCTTTTCGGTCTACATGCAAAAACACCGAACTGAAAATCGTTCACGGAGCCACTTCTCCGTCCGGCTTAAAATCGCCTTCGCCACTCTATCTGAAGGAGTGCGGGTCAGCATACCTTGGCGATGCGAATTATACTTCGGCCCCGTGCACCTTTGGCAGACAACAAAGAAATGGAAACTTTGCAGACGAACTGTAGCAACATTCGAGAGCATGGCAGAAACCATCGCCTGCACTAACGGATGTGGACGGGCGCGCAACTATGCGAAGGAATTTCTCGGACTCGTCTGGTCGACACGTTGCTTTGGGCGGGTGTGTTGTTTTTTTTTTAAGCTTGCATTTAGGTGAAGCGAATACCAGCTAGACGCATGTTTGCTTTATGTCTGGCATGCACAGTTGGGATTGGAAAAGCCACGGTGGGATTTTTACGGGAATTGGTTTTTACAAGCTATCTAAAACAATGAATTTGAAGGAGCAATGTCGTAATCGATTTTAAAGCCACTGGTTTAAAAAATTTTCCAAACTTCATTCGGAATGAAGCGAAGGCTTTCTCTAAAGGGATGTTTGAACAAACTTTGTACTCTAAAAAATCTAAAGTCACACAAATAAGAAAGTTCTGTCATTTTGATATAACAACATATTGTGTGAGATACGTAGCATAAATATTGAATTCTACAGACGACAAGCTTTGTAATGTCCATGTGGAATTCAAACGCATATATTTAACTTTAGCCTTCTTTGTTTGAAACTGTCACAACTGTGTGCAAGAAAGCAAAAGGAACCATTAGAAACCTGATTGAGGATGCAGTTGAGAACAATCTTTACTTCTCCGTTGCCAGCCAGCGTAACTCCTGCGCAGTGCAATGTGGCTGGATTGCGCGATTTCTATAGAAATGTTTTACGATAATAAACAGGAAGGAAGGTGAGATAGAGCAGGTGCTTTTATAGTTTCGCTCTTTTGCTGATTTATTTCGCAATTCTTTCACTTCAGCATCGTCGTTATCATACACGACTGTGTAAACGAACAAGATGAACGACAGCCAGTGCGGTTAGCAGGAGTCATGAGATACACACAAGGGATACACGTTCAAAAGTAGCACAAAAAGGTGCAACTGAAAAGCAGCCTGCACAAAACAGTGTTTGCTAGGATAAATCATAAAAGCAGTAGAAAAACAATTATACGGTTCGTTTTTACGCACCACGTATCCTTTAAAGCTCATTACGGAATGGCGGTCGAATGATAAGCTTTTTCATAAAAAAAAAATATGTTTGTGGCACAGAGTAAGGTGGTTCGTCTTCAGCGAAAACGCATAGGAACTGAAACGAACGGATCGGATGAGAGACCCGGATGTGAAAGCTTTCTTTTGCTCGGATGAAATTGAGTGTTTTTGAGCGACAGCCACGTTTTTTCTGTGCCAAGAGCTCGGGGATGGATTCAATTTTCCAGTGCTCTTATCCTTTGCGCGAGATGTCCGTGGTTAGCTATTTGATGTGATAGCTAAAAAAAATCCCTCTGTTCCTCATCGCACAATGTCAAGGATCGAGATATGCTACACTTCTGATTAATCCTTTATCACACTAACCTACTACGCTGACCCGCACGACTAGTAGCGCAATGGCACCGAACCCGAAGCAAAGGAAACATGAAAGCAGATAAACTTTCCCTTACGTCGACGCTAATGAAGACAATGAAGCTCCTTGAAGCCGGTACAGCGCCGTAGCATTTCTGCTGATTAAATGCTTTCCAATTATTACTCTTGCCCATCTTCAAGGCTTACGTCCTCGAGCGATGCAATTTTACGTCGCTGGTGATCTTCAATTCGACGCTCATTAATAAAGCTCTATGGACATTTGCAATGACATTGCACGCGAATCTATGATCGGACAGAGTAATTAAAGGCCCACTCGGTAAAGCTCGTAGACTGGGTGGAATACAGACGTCTATGATACACGTAGAAACTACGGGTTTATACTGTTCTGGAATATGTCACAAAAGAAATTCACTTGTCTAGCGTTATAAATGTAAGAATACTTACCACTTGAAATATATTTTGCAACTCTTCAGATCACACGAAAAGAAGAATCTGTGAAAAAAAAACCATTACAGAATTATTCGCACAGTGTTATTGAATGTTGATGTAAAAAAGATAGAAGTAACATTTCGAATATCTTTTACTTAACTTCAATTTTTAAGCTTAAGTCTCTTTTAAGTCTCTAAGAACAAAATATCATTATAAAACTACTTAATTCAGTAAACGTAAATTATAAAATATTTTACGATTCTGACCTTAGATTTTTTTCATTAGGTAATACTAGTTTATGCCCCTTGCATATGTGTTATTTTATATGCTGTATTTTATATCTTAACGAATAAAAAAAAAAAACTTTAAGATTACAAAACTGGGTGTCTAAATATTTGAATATCAAGATTTTAATCCGTATTGGTTTGATGACCAAATAGATACTTAATTGAGAAATAGATTTAGTGCAATACTAAATCATAAATAAATAAGTAAAGTACTTCTTACAGGATTTATAGACATCTGATAGCTGGAACCGTAGATATCGATTATTTTTACTCACAAACCGACACATCAATCTTAAAAGCAACGTTGTGGAAAATTCGCAATTGAGTGAAAAGTTAGTTTTCTGTCGCCCTTATCTTTAGCCAGCTTTCCACGTACTATCATCTAGATAGTGTTTGCCAGCTAGTGAATGTATACACGACTCTTCCATTCTATAGTCTAGAAAAATACATAAAAAAAAACCTGACAACATCGGAAAGTGCACAACACACTCCACGCGCAAAAGTGAAGTCAAGAGACAAAGTGCTACTCAACGGTGTGAAACTGTAGTTCCAACGCTTGAAAGTTGTTTACACTCAGTGTGCGCTGTGTGTTCTGCACGCTGGTACCACGTACATTCCGTAGAATTCCATTTCATCTCCATCTACATAGAACGCTCAAAAGTATCGTAGCCGAAAAATGACAACACAAGTGTGTTAGAGGAGAAATATAAACCTACTGCTGCTGCTTCACATGCTCGGCTCTTTTATGAATTCAAATAGTATGCTGTCCTACGGGCGCCTTTCTAAATTGAGCGCTTTGTGCACACAGCAAAGGGATTATAAACACCTCGCTGGCTGTACCGCAAAAGACACCACAAAACGCTAGTCCTCATCCTCCGTTAGCATTGGCACACCGTCAAGCTTCTTCAGCGTGGGTAACCGCTTCGTCACCTCCCGCACATACACCGCCTCGTCCAGATTTTCCACCAGCGGGTTACCGGCAAACACCAAATCTTCGAGCGTGCCGGAAATGGCCTGCAGTTTCGCTAGCTCGCCCCAATCACGTACCGAATTGTTCGCCATGTAGAGAACCTTTAGTTTACGCAGACTTTCCACCCCTTTCAGTTTATCGATCAGGTTGTAGCTGATCCACAGTTCTTCCAGCGTTTCGCCTACCACTTCCTGGCGTTCATGGGTGTACCCCGATTCATTTCCACAAATTAAACGAGAAATTAAAGATTAATAGGTGAGGTTCGTGCCCTTCGGGCGACAGCGGGCACATACGATGCCACTAAGTGATTTGATGTAGTTACGACCAAGCGCAAGTATTCGCAAGTTTTTCATCCCGTTCAAGCCGGCAATTTTTTCAATCATATTTGACGACAGGCTTAACTTTCTGTGACGTTCATTTTCGGTACGTGAAGCAATTCAGACGTAGGAAACGATACAAATAATGCATTACAAATTAATGACACTTCAAAATCCCACCACAACTCGCTTCTAGGAAACGAAAGTGAAAAAAAAACGACACTTACTGACAGTTCGCCAACGTCCCGAGGGTACCATCCATCTTCTCGATCGGTGGCCAACGGAACTGTAACTGTACGTCGACTGCTTCGACCGGATCCTGCCCATCGTGTTCTTCCTGCCAACGCTTCAGTGCGTCCTTAATCGTGGTGGAACGGGCCATCTTGCTGACAGCATCAGCAGCAACTGCTCATCGCATCAAATCTTCAAATCTTTCCAAGCCTACTAAGCAGCTGTTTCACGCGGGCGAAAGGTTACGCTACATTAACATCCGGGGTGCGAGAGATACCAACCAACTGTCCAACGCGTACCTACACAAACAATCGTCGTCGCCTACTATCCGGGGATTTCGTTTTTCACGAGAAATCACTGATGTGGGAAGCGATTAATTAATTGTTCGTTGAACGTCCATCGCAAGGGACATGCCTCCGGTGGCGACATGCATGACATCCTGACGGCAATCAAGTGCAAAACTATTTCCGAGTTTATCTCCCTTCATAGAATTTCATTGCTCTTCTCCGGTTGGTCCTCACCAAAAAAAGACAATTAAGACAGAAATTAACGAGCCTGTGTGCTTGAGTATCGTTCAATAGCTGCCAGCAGATAGAAACGTCAAGTGCAGCAGCAGTTGTGTGCAAAACCAACTGCATGGTAACGAGCCAGTGAAGCAGTCACACTATACTGACGACGTCCCCTATGTACAACCGTGTATAACTTGATGGTGAATGATGATTTTTTTTCCAGAACATCCAAAGTGCAAAACAAATTGAGATACAAACTGCTACTGATGTCAACTTGCAGGACTTTATGCGATAGAGGTGAGGTTTCTCCGTACCACTCCCGTGTAGCGGGGTATGCCTTGCGTTGGCAAGGTGGCTGTAACTTACAACTTTATTGCCTTTCGTGCGAAAATTTAATAACATCATTTCGCCCATAACTCAAATGAAGGAAGATACATAAGTTTGGTTACGAAGACTTCGGCGTACGCTAGTGAGAGGGGATAAAAAGAAGCAGTACCATGTAGCAAACCCGTTGTGACAATGTCGCTTCTGTGAAATAGTTTTTTTACGACGCGTTCAGTGAAGAATCTTTTCGCACATTCTGCACACAGGACAAAAATGTAGTGTGGTTGTCATCTTTTGCTTTTGCTCAGAATGCGAAGCAGGGAAAGTTCATTGATGTAAAAAGCATACTTTTGCACTCTTGATTCGTCTTAATGTTAACAACTATTGGGAAATATATAACTTGCTACAAACTCCCAATCAATATGGACAAATGGCATTTATTCGAATGCCACAAGCTGGATGATGCCGTATATTTCTATCTACAATGCTCTCTCCGCTCCTCCAATTGTGAGGATAGGAAATCATTTTTTCTAAAATACTGTACAACTCGTTATCCGGTGCAATAAATTAAAAATAAAGTTCATTCATCATCAATTCTTGGAAGGACAAATACCACGCTTTTGCGTACGACAAATCGGAGGTAAGAGTCTCAACTGACTTTCCGTAGCAAGAAGTATTTATGCGCCCGAGGCATCGGAAATCAGTCGGCTTAGTTCTAATTGGCAAATTTAAAGGATCTTTTGTCACAATTTTCAAGAAACAAGGATTTTTCAGAGATGAAATAACCTAAAAGACAGTTAACAAATCATATTTAATATAATTTTTAATCAACTCTTTGCAACATCGTTCTATATGTTTATGCTTGTAACACTAATAACCTATTAATCTTGCGAGAAATTTTAAATATTTTCGCAAAAAGCGTGTGGCAGATGTCCATTTTTGTCGTCATATTACATTCCTCCGCTTACAGTTGATCATTGTAGGCATACAGTTTCACTGTAGAACCATGTATCTTACAGCAAATGAAAATTTCGACATTCTCGCACAGTTTCTCTTCGTCACAATGTCAGATACCGTACCCCACACAGTAGCGTTCGCCATTAATTACCGGTGAAAGCCTGTCCCAAAAGCGACAGATTTATGATGTGTCGTATACGCATAGTAAGGCGCATCGTTCACGCTTCGGTCCGTCGCATCGCAGTAACCACAACCACCCAGCATGCATGGTAACGGTGGTAGCAACAACGCAGCGTAATGACTGCAGAAGCACACTCGCCAGCACAGGAAGTTGACCAGGTGCTGCGTGATATAGCGCTCAAGAACCTACAGCTACGCCGACTCACTGGTGTCCTGCTAGTGGATTCCGAGTTTCTGCGCCTTTGGGACAAATTCGACGAAGTGAAGCGTACACTCGAGCAGGCATATTGCCAGCAGATAGATCGATTATCCGTCGATAGTGAAACGGAGGATATTATTTCATTACTGGAACTGAAGGTGAAAATACTGCAGCGTTTAAGGAGAGGCTTGTTGGAACGGATAAGCCGATACAACGACGCGCGGAAGGAAGACCCACCAGAACTGCAGGAAAAACACTTCCAGGAGCGGTTACAGACGTTAGTAAGCATATCGCTGTGAAGCAAAAACGGGGTAAATTTGTTACATTCGCTACCACCTTCATTTCAGAGCACTTAAACAGCTGAACAGAACACACAAACACTTTCGACGGAGTGTTTTAGACATCATTTGGGCTGTTGGGGATATTCACCAGCTGGAAAAAATTGAATCGTTGCTGAAAAAGACAGATTTTTTGCACGGTATCGTTTGCAAGAATCATCGAAACTGCCTGCACGTTCTGCCAGCCACCAATCTTGACCACACTATTGAGCTCAGCTGTGTTCGGTTACAGTTTGCCGCTAATTCGCTTCTAGTTTTCGCTCTGATCGATTTCCGTGAGCTACTCAACACGATGGAAAGCGAGGAGAGTATTCATACGATGCATGCTAAACTGCAGGACGAGATACGACGTTCCTTGAATGATATCCACGTGAATGAGGAAGAACTGGTATCTCTACGTCAGAAACTGTTCTCCTCAACGGACAGTCTCACAGCGCAGCGCGCCATTGCAATTGAGGAGCGGGAGAAACACGGACTTGATCTACAGGAGCACTTGCGCACCATCGACCTGCTCGAACTGAATCGGCAAGAAATTGAGGGTCGGGTTACCCTTTTAATCGAAGAAAGGGAGCTAATCCAGAAGCAGCTGGATGAACGACGACGTCTACTCCAAGATGGTATGCACGAGATTGTCCGCTTGGAGAATCTCATAGAGCAGATCGAGCGAGAAATATCGGAGCGTACTGTCAGGTTCCAAGAGGAAACTCAAAAGCTCGAACAACGACGGCTGGATGTCCGCAACGATGATACCCTCAGTTCTGAAGAACGATCAAGGTTGTTGGCTGAATGTGATGCAGAAATGGTTGAACAGCGTAAAACACACACTAGCGACATTAATTTACTTGAAGCTCGTTGTGATGAGCTGAAACGTCTGTCCAAAAGTCTGGCCACTGATGTCGGCATGTTTCGTGACGAAGTAGCGCAGAAGCACCGTGACCAGCTGGCCGAGCTAGAACGTCAGAAGCTACTAGCGACGAATCCCTCTCAGTTAGCCCTGATCGAGGCACAAATACTGCAGCAGCAGGAAGAATTTGACGAAAATCTCACCATGTTGAGCCGTGCTCAGGCTCGCACAGAATACTTTCACGGCGAACATGGACGATACTTTCTCAATGAGGCGGGCGAACGAATATACAAACGGGATTCGCGTGCTTCCGAATATCGTCTAGGTCCGGATGGTGAATGGATTAAAATTTCTCCCGCGCTCAGCCTTTCCACAGACGAAAACGGTGTTTACTTTGTAGATAAATTCGGACAAAAAATTTACCAACAAAAAAATTCCGCCGACGCGCATGGTGAATACTATCCGGATGAAAATGCCACACGGGTGTACATTGAAACACCAACTAAGCCAATGCTGAGTGCATCGAGTGAATTCCCATCCTCTCCATTCCAGCGAACCCAACAACCTCAACCTACCAGTCCCAGTTCGCAGTCATCCATGGCAGATCGGGAATTTCTTGAGGAGTCGGAATCAATGCAGGAATTGCGGGCACGAGTTGCTAACGATGTGGCCTACATCGAGGAAAGCGTAGGAGTTGCACTACGGAAAGGATTGGCAGCGCTAACCCGAACCAAACCGGCAGATCCAATCGGTTATCTGGCGGATTACTTGGCGCTATTGCAAAAGAACGCGTTGGAAACAAAGCGCCGACAGCAGCTGCTCGAACGACTTCGTTTAGCTGAAAGCGCGGAAAGCCGGATATAAACATGTTCAATACGAAACGTATTTGCTTGATTGAAAATAACGCCTGTTGAGGAAAACGCATTGCATTGCTATCCTATTATTGTGCTACTCGGAGGATATTTTTTTAAATTTTCCGTGGGATTTAAATTATTTAGTTCATTAAATTCACCTTACTAATGTGCTCCGTACGATGCTATGGAATCAATTTATTACGTCCAATTTTGTATTCGTGGTACACTACCGCTTTAAGTTTTCGGTAAAAAGTTGATAAAGACGATGATGATGGTTCACAATAGCGAAAATAACAGGAAACACCCTCATTATGTACCGGCATGTCATTGAAAAACATAAAATGGTATATTGTCTTCATGCTGTATGGTCTCTTTGGGGTGTGTAAGCACAATGAAAATGCAAATAATGTTTACATTTCAACACCAAAATGGTTACCTCATGTGGTACAACAGTGTTCGGAGTACATATTGATAAATTAATAATGTTTGCTTTTATGCTGTGCGTTTTATGCCCATCCATTTTTCTTTTATGACATTTCGAAGCTCAATATTCTCAATAAAAACAAACGCTAAATGTTACATTAATTTTGCGTTGTCTCTTTGATGAATATGTGGCCGAAACAATGTGATAATCTTTCCTAGCTGGAAACATTTTATGTTCTTTTTGGAGTAAAGTCCAGTTGAAGCGGGAGTTGTAATAAATTCTTCAATAAATAAAAGTTTATTGATCTTTAGCCTGCTGACACAAGCCTTGGGGGGTTATACAAATAATGTACCGAGCCGAGAGAAAAACATAACGAAATAAATGGATTTTCTTGTCCAAAAATGGAAGCTAACGCAAACCGACAGGCAACAACAAAGTCATTCCAGATTCGATCGTCCCGATAGATGGAATTTGCAAAGATCACGGACAGAAAATGCTAGGATGCTTCATTGCTGCAATAATCACAGCGATATTTTATCGTGATCTATTTCACGCCATTCTCACGGTAGGGTGATGAAGGTTGTGTACAGGGACCAATCGATTTCCCTCCAAGTTTGAGAAAGTCTAATGTTTTACGTTCCTTCATTTGTTTCGTATGCTTGGAAAAATTTCCTCACAATGCATAATGGAATTCTAAGAACCTACAGTGATAGAGTTGGCTTGATCAGGATATCAAAACGAAATTTTCAGACACCACACAACAACAAAAAATAAAGTAAACGAGCCTAACCACATTTATAGTGTTCGTGGTTTTGGAAAAGCGCTGGCGTTTCATCTGCTCCATCATTCCTTCTTCTTTTCGGTGCCAGTCATTCGCTTGCCTATCCCAGCTGGATTCGGTTGATAAAATAAATGAACATCGTGTATCAATTCGTCCGTCTTCCAATTCAGCGGTGATTTTCTAGCTTCTGGCAATACGAAAGGACACAGTTGATAAAAAAAACGCAGCAACAGGAAGGAAAACCTTTCAGGAGAACAAAGGAAATATTTCACTTACATAAAATTGCAAAGCATTAACTCCGATAAGGTTGAGCTTATCTAAGTTAAATACTCCATAAAAAAGTTATGAAATTGGGAAACTCATTTTAACCATAATCTAAAACAAATTGACTATATTATCCCAAACCCTTTAAGGGTTATTCATAATAAAAATTCGTAACTGTTCCAGACGAAGTAGTGTCAAAACCAATGTGGCGGTACAAATTTTAACGTCCGACCCGGACGGACGAACTACACCAGCACGGCAACACATTTTCGGTGGTATTGGGGGGACATTTTGAGGGATACCATCAGCATCCTCGTGTCCATCATAATCATCATCTGGCCAGTTGGAACGACAGTTCGCATAAAAAAGATTCATCGCAACACTAGGAACGCATCTGTGTGAGATGATGTTCAACTTTTTTCAATTTTACTGTCGACTGAGGCGTACGCCGGGGTGAGCTATTAATTAAATCAGGATGAAGTCTGAACTGAACAGATGGTACTATAGAAAAACAAAATACACGGCTTGTGTTTGAGGTTTTTTTTTTCTTCTGCAGGATAAAACTTTTCTGCTATGCGTATGCCCTCTCGTAGTGATTTGAAGTTGTCGGTAGCGATGTGCGAGTTTCTCTGAATTAATTGATGAGGCTCAAAAAATATTCCCATGGTAATCCAAATTAACCGAACGTTTCATTTGGACAGGTAGCTCATTTTAATGGAAAGCCCTACATTGCGAAGTGATTTTGATTAATTAATTATATTATATCGAATTTTGAAGATAAAACCTTTTTTATAAAACAACATTCACTAAAAATACACGTTTTCAACATTTAAATATTTTTTTCGTGAAGAATGTCTTGTACGTTGTTTAAATGATTTTCAGAGACAGTTTATTTTTAGCCTGAAATTACTAACCATGCTTTACAGGGCTGACGTTACACTTCAATACCTTCAAGTGACGGAGGATCCCACCACATATTTGACCAATAAACCCAGATTATGTTCCGGATTAAATAATCTTCACCCAACCGAACCGAGAGCCCCCGAGTAAACCAAAGCAAACTACAAAACAAAAAATACTTAAACAAAACACTTTACGTTTATGAGCACTCTTGCCGGGATTTGTGATGGTATACTTGCCTAAACCTTACCATATTCATCTGCTGCCACTGCAGTGACCACAGAGGCGTACTTTAATTTTGATAGCATTACTTAAGGCCTCACATTCGATAGGAGAAGAAGTGTTGCTTTGAACAAACCACTGACTTAAATCCATTTTCTAAGAACTCTGGCCATCAAACCAGATTGAACGACCACTTGTGTAAACATGCTAATAAAACACTCCACCAACAAATCCACATCGAGCGATGGAGATAAAGTGTGTGATCTTCCAGCAAAGCTTACCCCTCGTGTAAGGTCCAAAAATGTCCTTAAATAGATAGATGAATCGGTGCTCTGGTGTTAAATGAAATAGTGAAGCTTTAAATAATACCGTTTGTCTCTGCTAGAAACTGGTGTCAAAGCAATTTAAAAGCACATGATACACTAATTGACACCATCTAACAATTATATTTTTTAATAAAAACGTATCTAAAATGTAGCCAGATAATGTACCACGGAAAAAGATACGATTGTGTTAATTTATTGAACTATATTCCTTCTAGGATAGGATTCCATTTGAAGATCAATCAACCAATACATTTCATGCATAGAAATTCCTTGCTCGTCGAAGTGTCCATACACTCGAGTGAACCGATAAAAACTAATTAAGCAATGTGTTTGGTTCACTCAAATAGAAATTAATTTTCATCATCGATAAATTTGCATTCCAATTTCCCTCGAGGCAGAGCGACTTCTGCTTTGCACGGCATTCATTTCGTTTCTTTTGAACGAATCGATCGATCGAAAATAGGCAATTGAACGACATTAATTTGAATGTTAATGTGTGTTTGTATTGTGCAAATAAGCTAATGCTATCAACAGGGACACATCCGATTTTTTTCCTATTTTGTTCCAAAAGTTTAAATATAGTACCAGAAAACTAGCAGATACGTAAATTTATCACGTTTTGAAACTCTAAAGCGGAAAACGGCATTATATCTACATTACTTTCGTAATTCAATATTGTTCCGCTGTCAGTCATAAATTTCGGCAATCTTCGTTCGCACTGTGTATCAATCTACTTTAATGTTCCGCCAGGAGACACAAATTGAGCGAAAGTTTCGATGATGGAAAATGAAAATTGACAGGGTAGGCAAAGCACCGGTTACCCTCCAAGGCAAACATTTGTGTTTCGAACAATAAATTTTACATTTCACAAGCAGTCGTACGTCGAAGCTGTTATATTTTAACCAACTACAACAAACATTTTAGGACACAGGGACAACAGGGACCACGCTTTATCTTGATATTTGTACAAAACATGGTGCAGCATTCTGTATGATGTTTGTGATAAGCAAAACCTTAAGTTCTAAAGTTAAAACGAGCTCTTCTTAATGACCCTCATCACTGCAAGTCTCGGAAGGATTTACGAGCCAGACAAAACGGTTAAATTTCTTGCAATATAACTTTCCGATTCACTTGAGCCACGATAAGAAACTTCCTAAAGAAACGCATCGTTAAGGGGTAGCCCTTTCTACCTAAGTATCGTCATTTTCAGAGACCGGGGACCAAACGAAATTGAAGCCCACTAGGTATAAACGATATTACTTTTCGAGTGTTGTGTTTATCCGACATAAAGATTTGCCCGAATCGGAGGGATATCACTGGAAGGTAGATCCTTCGCATGCGGAATACTTTTATCTTGTTTGGGGAAGATACTTTTTACAAAACCTTAGCTGATACGTGAGCTGACCGAATATCAAACCTAACCGTTCTACATTGTACAACTTAGCTTACCGTACACGCTTACTGTACTATGTACTACAATGTAAACGAAGGACAATGGCACAAAATCTGCGTAAGCAAAACGGAAATCTTCTTAGAAATGTGTTCCGCTTTACAGCAGCGAACCGCGAATAAGTTGTTGATGGCAACAGTATATGTGTAAGGAATCCTTTTAACTGCCTCATGTAACGATGCGTCGTTTGCTGGTGTGATACCGATTTCGATTGACATTCTCCCGTACTATGACTAACGACCAAACGGTTAAGGTTTGCTAACATCTTGTAGCCTTTTCACGTTCGTGGTATGAAAGCAAATACCACAAAAGATCACAATAGACGCAACAAATTTTGTGATTCACTGGGAATTGGAATAAAACGGTCCCTGTGGAAGTGGTACATAGACTTGTTTGATTTGTAAAATAGACATAGGTTTTCAAGTACGATCGATCGCACATTGATTGTGATTGAATTGAGATTTTTTTTTTTGTGGAGATAAATAAAGGCCTTTGAAGCAAACAAAACTGTGAAATTTATGTATTTTGTGTTTATAAGTTGCAAACTTGGAAAAAAAAATATTTGTTTTGTTTTAATATGAAATAAATCGAAGTTTTAGATCCTATAGAAAGCTTTAAATCAAACTAAATATACTCCACTACAACATTCCCAAACAAAACGAAAGTAGCAATACGCAGCTTTCCACAAGATTCTACGGGAGGTACCCTTTCGGAAAAAGTCCCCTTTAAGTTGCTTTTATCGCAATGCAAATGAAATAAAATATGCACACTGGAACCCAACGCACACTACTCATCAACACGTTCGAAACCGT
Organism: Anopheles marshallii; assembly: GCF_943734725.1. Lineage (NCBI taxonomy): Eukaryota > Metazoa > Arthropoda > Insecta > Diptera > Culicidae > Anopheles > Anopheles marshallii. Next base: position 27,679,759 of record NC_071327.1, on the reverse strand, counting down.
GCCAACCAAGTGCACCAACAGGGCAGGATGACGAACATTGTTTGACAACATAGAGGAAGTAACCCGTCTGTCAACATGACACAGATGAGCGTCACCTCACCAAATCCGTGTCCGGAAGGTTCTTATCTGCAGCACGGCAAACACTCGCAAAAAGAAGCAAAAAGGAATAAACGTACATTAAGCGACAGATGATGTTTCAAAATGCTCACGTTTGATGATGCACAAAAAAAACAGCCACACTACTACCAGGCATGTACAGCTGAGCACTTTGCCGTAATGCGAGAAAGAATGTTTAAGGAACAAAAACAAGGTAACTGGTACGGGAAAAAGGCATATTTCAAGACGTTCTGCATTTCTTCATGTTTTCTTAACACTACGGTTGGAACGAAAAAAAGTGTTAAAATGAAATGCATAATGCAAACGACACGCACACGCTTACAACAATTGCATACCCAACGAAAATTTTGCTTCATTCTTGAAGTCAAGCGTGAACAAAGTGTAGTTCGGTTTATTCCTTTTCACGAAATGATTCAGAAATAAGAAAATGTTAATTGGGGCGGCCTGGTGGCATGATGGTAGCGGAGCGGATCTTCACACGAACGGATCGAACCAAAATCCCATCCGAACCAATCCACCGTATCAAGGACTTCACTATCCGGCTACTTCATCCTCCATCGTCCTTCAGTCGAGATTCACTTAGAAGCAATTCAACTTAACGGAGTTAAAAAAAATGTTCAATTTTGTTGCGTTAATCGAGCGGAAGGGAAAAACTTCCGTTCAAATATCCTGAATGAAAACTGAAATTTCTGTAATAATTTGCGAAAAATTAAATAACCGCTACGACCATTTGCGCCGCTGAAACATCCGGTTACCGGAACAAACAAACGTTCGCTTGATGATGGTTGTGTTTGTTGACCAAAACTGTGGTTAGAAAGTAAAAAAAAAATTAAAATAGATCAACAACACGTCCATGAAACAAACCATAACCCTAACAATTAATCAATAATAACATTAAATAAAATAGAAAATAACAAAAAAATATATTGTCATGCTTTTATTTGATACCGAAAAAACAGCATTTTCGTCACATTACAAAGTAAAGCACAGACTGAAAGGATACACGTGCGGAGAACTGACCAAATACTACCAGCAATGAAACATGATAGTATTTCAATAAAGACTACCGAATAAGAAGAGCACACCGATACTTTTCCTTTGTGCGTCTTTATCACGCTCAACCACCCGCCACTTAGACATGCCAAGTTTCGACGAACCAAACAGCTGGATCAGCACTTTGTGTCAGTGTGTCACTCCGCCTGTCCCGAGTATCGGTTTTCGGTTGAAACGGCACGGCCACTTGCGTGTTCTCGGGCTGTCATCAAATTCCGAAATTTTGCTGCCAACCACTCGGAAGCGGACAGAAAGGAAACTGTATTTTTCATTCCGAGAATGAAACTTATCGCACAAGACTTTACCCCGTGTGCACAAAACAGCACTACCCACCGGGCGAAAATGATCGTAACGCTCTGGAGGCTGGACGCAGAAACATAGCGAGGAAAGTGTTGCCATTATCTAATTAAAGATAATTTATTGTAACGAAGCAACGAGCTTGTATAACGCCACTGTTCCTGTTCGCTTCTGGCAGGAATCGCTTTGATGAGTTTTATAATTACGAAAATAATTGTCGTCAAATTTCAACCAATAATCTGATTAAGGTTTCGTTATAATGAATCTGCCAAGTGGACCTTCTTCGACAACTATAGCAAAACTCGAAAATAATTATCGTTTAATAAAAAAATATTGTTTGTTTTTACTATCAGTTTGTTATAGACGACAATGAAAAGACATTGAAAAAATTATGCAAGTGCTTAGTCAGTTGGAGTAGTTCTATAAATTATCATACTCTTTTTTCCACTTTATACTCTAAAAGAATATTACTACGCTTGTTTAGTTGTTTTAGTTTCATATTTAATCAATTCCCCATTGCCCATTGCTTACGTGTAATAAACATTAACAAGAGCAGGGTTATTACAAATACATTCTGCCAAATGGAACTGGCGGCGTTGTTAATGGCTGTAACAAAGTTATGCGAATAACGCCAAATGAGGAAGCTGTCAACAGGCAAAATGGTCTATAAAATTGCAATAAATAGCTACACGAGCGCTCATTTAGCAAACATTATGTACTGACAATCATTGCTACTATCAAATTACCCATAAACTTTGCCATAAATTTTTGTATTCCATCCACCGTACGCTGACGTGGGTGGGGGGTCTACTACACGTTTGTCAAGTTTGCGAGACACATATATGAGCGTTCCGTCATGATTTAGGGATTTTCGGATAAGTCACCCTGCACGGTACTTATTCTTTTCCAGCGACATAAATAATAAGCCTCATCTAACTCGATTTCAACCCAATGGTTTTTTTTTGTCACTGAATGGTTATGATATTGACAAGTTTATCTTGGGCCTTTGTACCGAAAATATTTCGAAAACAACCAAACAAAAAGGTGCAAAAAAAAACTTTTAACGACACGGAAGTTCTGAGGTTCACTGCGGGCCGTCCGGGAAATTCAATTCTAACATACACCCGAAGTGACGCGAACATTGTTACACACGATTCGAAGACGTCGCATAGCGATCCGGAGCTGGCACAGTTACTTGCGGCTGTTTTAATAGACGTTGTAATTCTTAAATTATGTTTCCCGCACCATTTTCCACATTGTACGCTATATAGCTGCCATCTACCAAACCACACGACGTGGATGCAACCGAATAAAGGGCCGAGACGTGGTTTATCTAACTCTGTACATGCTGAAACTTTTTTTTTTCGACTCCTCCCTGAACTGTCCGCGGCTTGATGGGAAAATTGTCAAAACATTTATTTTCTTCCGTTGTCGTCATCCGACATGGTAATTTGCTACGGAATACAAAGCTCCAACACAATCAGCATAGCGATAGAATCGTTTTTTTTTTCGCGCGTATTATTGTAAAGCCTTAGGCGTTTAGTGGGCTTTTTGTCACTGGTATTATCTTTAACGAACGTGAACGAAATCCTATGAAAACTCATCTGGAAAAGAATTTCCATTTTCACAATTTTTGAAACGGCAATGATACGGTTGTAAAGCATGATCTTAGAGAAAAATAAATTGTTAAGAGCATTTCAAGGAACTCTAACACTCTCTTTAAAGCTTTCCATTTTCTGCCAAATACGCGCCACCGATGACCTTTTTGCAAAGAAAAGTTGTATCTTGTGGCGTTGCATTCCTAATACCTTACACCATCCTTCGCTAAGTAGTTTAACTCCAATTTCTTCCAAATGCTCAACGGATGTTCAACAGAAAGTTCCCCAGCATCCGGAAACGCCAATGAAGATTTGGTTGAACAAATTAAAATTACGTTCCTCCTTTTTGCCAAAACTGACGGGAAACACAGCTGTTGTCGTAGGTTTCTAAAACGAAATGGTTAAAATAGCTGTTCTACCGGTGACACGTTCAAAGCTAGTCGGATCCTCTTCTGACAAGAAGATGACAACGGAAATTGAAATTAATTCTATGGAATTTCATCGCTTTACAGTGCTCGCCACATTGGGAGCGAGAAAACAGATGTTAATGTTTGAAGTAGCTTAGAGATAGTAAATTATCCGACAACTTCATACAAAAGCTTTGCAGAAAACACGAAAAACATAATGAATCACGATTCGCCTATCATGAGTTTGTTATAGTTTGAATATTCTTCCTCCTTTTGACCTAACGATCTACTAGGTCATGCCTGCCTGGCTAGTCATACACGGGAGTTGGTACGATACTCCTTGCTACGGAGGATTGGTCCGGATGACCGGAAGACCCGCACCACTACCAAAACTCTACCGAGTTTGAAAATACTTACAAATAAATAAGAGATCCTTTTATGAATATCAGTATCCTTAAAGAAGAACAAACATTTTGGTAAGATATTATAATAATGATTTTTTTTTACTTCTGGTAATTTGTGATATTTTTTTTTGTCTAACAGCCATGACAGCCATAGCATTGAAATACTTTAAATTTAGTTGCCCAATAACGCAAACCGCTGCAGTATTTAATAGAAACGTAATCTTTCAACTAAATGCTCTCTCACAAATCATTTTCAAGAGGGCGACTTAATGACTTCCGAAAGTGTCATTAACAAGCTGGTTGCACGAAAAAGGAAAGTAATCGATGAAATCCATTCCGTCCAAACTGGATAAGAATTCACGAGGAGGCATGAAAGATGCCACAAGTAGATAAACATTTTGTGCCATTAATCCTACAAATTCTTAAGTGCATACATGTACAATGGTACGGTAGAATCAGAGGATCTTGCTGTTGATAGCAAACAGCAAAAAAAACAACAGGAAGCACACACCCATTTTAACCCAGTTACTGTCGCTAATGGGAGACGAAATTTATGGGCCAAGCGCGCGCATTTTATGCACCGGCTTTCCAGTTGCCACCTTCCTATCTGCTCGCTTTTGACTACTTTTAACGAGAAAATGTGTAGACGAACAATAAATTGGTATAACGAGGACAGGACGCCAAGATGTGTGCATTCTTTTCGGTTCCCAAAAATATCCTAGCTGACGGGGAAAATTCCTTACTCTACGATCGTTATCATTCCGTTCGCACACTCTTATGCGGCAATGCATGCTGGAACGAACCACTGCAGACGCTTAAGAAAGTTGTCTCGAGTGGGTGGCTGCATTGCCCATTTTGTGCGACAAGTGCTTGAATAAGGGGTTTCTTGTGACGCAATTTATTAGCATCTTTTCAAACCAGCAAAATATTATTTCCCAAGAAAATGTGAATTTACTTTAGCCGACATCACTGGTGTTAACATTCCAGCCATAAGAAATTTGGAAACTTTTGGCGAATCTTTTCAATCATCCGGAACAAGCTGAAAGTGATGGAGCACCGTTTTTGGGGAAGTTCTAACACCAAAAGGGCAATAATAATGACGTGACATGTCACCTCATTTGACATCATTTGTTTTTAAAACCTCGTCACCGTCTGCAACAATCCCGATTTATTCTAATTAATAAACTTTTTTGTTATCAAGATGAACCACCAAGCATAAGTTACCTCCCCCGGAAGGGTTGTTGTAACAAGAAAGTGAGGAAAACAAGTTCTGAAGAAATTTACAAAAAAAAAACTGCCATTTATCATAACCAACCCACCAAAGTTTGCGTTTAAAAGCTGTAATTATCTTGCAACAATGAAGGCAAACACAGCGACAATGTTAGACAGAAGAACAAAAATCATTACCCAGATTAGTGATGTTTACCGTTCTTATCTAAAGCTGTCCACCTTTTGTCTCAGACGTTCGTCGGTTATGGGGACGCTATGGCTAAATTACACTAATGTCCGAAAGCACACTGATGCGGACGCAGTGAAGTCTCCCCAAAGAGACATAATTACGGTGTGGCAGCAGAAAAACTCATTCGAATCGATCCGTACGGCGGCTATACGGTGGGCCGGCATACCGAGCGCCAGTCACCGACGTAAATAATGATATCCCTCACTCTCTCGGTTTGATGGTTATGATGTTACTGATTACGTTACGATGATTGTGCTGCATTGGTGATTAGATTCCTTGCCTGTTGCTTGCTGGGTAAAGGATCCCTCACAGCACAGGCAAGGAAAAAAAAATACATAAAATGCGCGCATAGTCTCAGGAGGAAAAGAGCAAATCGGATAATCTAAACAATGGACAAAATAATGTTCCGGAGAGTTTGGCGGTGCGCGGACGGGGTGGAAATTAACCGAATGAAATATGCATAAACAAATTACGCAGACAATTGTTGGGTGGCGTAACTCTGAATAAGCTCATCTAACTATGTGACCGCAAAGATGGGAAGTTCCGTTGGGTGTTTAAGGAATCGCTTAACGTGGGTAATTTGATAACGTGTAATTGACACAATAGAGATCAGCTTGTAAAAAAAACTCCTTCACCGTATGAGGGTGTGATGTCAATTTAAGTGGGAAATTCTGGCACAATTACTCCTTCGATTTGGCGAGCAAACGAACATTACATTACCGCACAAAAGCTGGCGTACAAAGTTATGTCCCGAGTTGGTGGTGGCGCGTGACGAAATAAAAAATAAACCCCCAGACTACAAACCACCCAACCAATCACGCAAAGTACCGTCAAAGGGAACACGGGCACGGGAATAAATTACCATCATTAAAGTTAGAAATTACGCGGAAACAACAACAATCGAACGCGTCTCGCTGCCGCGAAGACGAGACACTTTGTACGGCGACATCGATCGAAACAATGCAACGTTTAGGATGTAACATAAAAAAGGGATATGCTCGACGGAGGGGGCGTGAAGGAAGCCACAAGGGGAAAGGGAATTAATTGTTTTTCATGGCTGGGGAAAAAGCCAAACGGAACCGTCAACTTGTCTTGCATGGTTCAATAACCTAAAACTCTCCGGTGGGAAAAAAAAAGTCCGTGCGAAACATTTTCCCGGTGGACACAATGTAGAGGTCCCCCCTCATTCCGATAACTTTCAATCATGAAACAATGTAAAAAGGATGAAGATGGTTACACTCTGCGTGACATTTTGCAAAAGTGGCAAAAGTGCACCGTACGCAAATCTCCTTTGAATGTCACCGACCAAGGAAACAAGACCAATGGGTGGGGGGATGGGGGGGAGGAGGGGAGAGGTCATTTTGTTTCCATAATTCTAGCTTTCAATTCGATTGGTACATGTAGAGCAGTGTTATTTATTTTTTTGTTGTAGTACGAAGCTTGTCCAATCTTATTGGAATATCCTTTTAAAGTAACTAAAATAATGTTTAACAGAACTCATATAAGAATAAGAATAAGAACTAGAACTGAGGAACTCTTCAGTTAAGTTGTGTCCAAGCTAATAATACCTTAATATCTGCTCGATACATTCCTTCAATAAATAGTAGTTGGATAGTTAATACTTTAAACATACCGTGTACAGTGTAAAGAATGCTATCCTCAACCATTTTTAACATTTCACACATTGCACAACTTGCCAGTAAACACAAAAAATAGCTTCGAATAGCGCAGTGATTGGAGAGGACTGCGCAGCAGGCCAACATTAATGGCACCTGTGTTCAAAACCATTTTCCACACACATGTCACGTACCATCGAACGAATGTGCGGGTGCGTAACCGTGTGGTTTTTCTTTTTTTGTTGGGAAATTGTCCCATACTTTGATCCACACAATTGCCCCTGGCAAACTTCCTACAGCCAAAGGCATTACACCAGGCAAATGAACATACCATCGAACGTACTTTGCATGATGGTACGTGGAGCAATGTGTTTTAGTCTGACAAAATTCGGAACGATTCCTCCGCTTCGTGCCTAAATGCGTCACTATAAATGGTTGGTAATGGTTTGTTTGAATGCTACCCGATGGCCATCGCACTCACATACACACACACCCCTCACAGCAATTAATGGATCACACACGACACTGACCCCCCGAACCCAACGAACCCAGCGAAATAAAAACGGGATAAAACCCCCCGGAAGCCATTTGCCGGACGTGGAAATACAATGGAAACGTGGATAAAGTACACAACGGGAAATGACAGACACCCCATACACCAATTCACCTGCATGTGCGCGATGAGCAACACTCATTTCAATTAACTCCGGAACCACTCTGTGTATTTTGGCCATGTTTCACATCTGTGTCCTCAACCGTTGAGGGGGAGAATTTTTACTTTGCACACTAACGACAGGCAAACTTTAAAATTAATAACAGATTATGGTGACATTAGCAACGGAAAGCAGATGTTGACCGGGAGATCTCATCGCTTTTTTATTTTATCGCTTACATTCTTAAAATGATTTTTATTTTAAGAAAGGCAAACCCCAACGACTGCAAAAAGAAAACACAACCTTCGTGTAATGTGCTTTGTTCTGAAGCTGTAAATTAATGATATTGCCGTACAAATGAAAAAATAATTTTACTTTCAAATAAGTGAAATTATTAAAAAGAAGTTAAGATTTGACTAAGTAGAAAATGATAACACAATTCCACAGTTGTCGTATTAAAAGGGTATGATCAGAACTGTTAACTAACGTAAAATAAACTGGCTTATTAATTTAGAATTCGATTAAGATTTGTGGAATTAAATTAAAACACCATGAAAACAAATTCCGCGAAAAAATAACTTAAAGCATATTGGCACGAAAATTAAAATTAGTTATCTACTATCGAACGCTTCTCTTCTGGTTAAAGTTAAAGCTGGAGTCTGCCAAAAACTCACCAAACCCCATCAAAAATCACTGCTAGGCTTTCAACCAGATAAAAGAAAAAAAAACATGCAATTTCCCCACTTACTACCTACACGAAGCACTCGCATTGAAAGCCAGACTACAGAGCAAGCAGATGAAGCATTCGTACGGCTTCTAAAATAGCCAACTTCCGTCCAAATCCTTCACAACCGGATGGACAGGGAGTGCTCACAGTAAAAACAAAACCAAAACTAAAAAAAAAACTCCATCTGAACGAAATTGGGAAAGTTTTGTCCGGGCGTAGTGCAATTGCACCCTGCAACAGGCCGAAACTAGATGAAAATATGCCTCCCAGTTGTTGGTTGCATTTTTTCGAGCGTAAAACAACGGAAAGCGCACTGGTCGTGCTGCCAAACACGGGGATGAAAAGAGTCTGTAACTGTAATACACAAAAAAAAAACAAACCAAATAAATAAGCAACATTCACTTCCGGCCGGTTACACAAACCAGGCTCAAATTTCATGCTTTATTTATGATGAATTTAAGTGAAATGAGAAGAGTGGTGTTGCAGAATAAATATTACATTCATCGCCAATCTGGCATCAGATGGAAAATAAATTTATAGCTAAAATTAGTCGAAACACGTTGTAGCAGTGGGTTCATTTTTGTTTGTTATAAATGCTATCCAATTCCTAAGGTAAGTTATAGATGGATACCATAAAACGTTAAGTGAATGTAATAAGAGAAAAGCGTTTTTGTCTATGTTTTCATTAGTATTTTTTAAAATTTCGTTTAAATTAATATTACATATATTAACTACTCTGCATTTATTCCATTTTATTACTCCAGTGTCTAATACTAACCGGAATCATACTCTAAGCCAGTTTTTTTATGCGTTTTGACGTTTCCAGGCTTATCCGCTTACAGCTTGTCATACAAATGACAATCCAAGTTAAGCCTAGGAAAGAAGGATTAGATTGGTTTCCCAATGAAAGCAGCTAACCGAAGCTCGACAAATGTCAAACCAAAGAATTTTGCTAGCTGGTCTGAGCCAGGTTAGGTCATGTTTCCCTTGTGCGAAAAATGCGAATAATTTTTTTTATGAAAATAACTGAAAAAGGATTATTTTAACAATCAGACTTATATTTTGTTTCAAATGAATTTAAATTAAAATTAAATTTCAAAACTTTAGTTCATTTTTCTCAAATTGTAATTTTTCAAAAATAATCCTTTGTGTCATTCTTTATGTCAAAATGCTAAGTCCTTTACGAATCTGTACAGAGTGATACAGCCCGGTACCTGTATTATTTGGCATATACATGCTAAAAGCTTAAGCTTTCTAACTTTTAGTATGATCTGCCCCACTGACGGACGTCGAGTAATGGGTAATGGGATCCTGATCAAATTTTGGGAATCAATTCTTGGTCGGAGTATTCCGGATTCTATCTTAAATCCAAGGATCCAAGAAATCCGAGTTCAGATTCTGAATTGAGATCCAAAACAAAAGTCCCGAGTTTGGACTTTGGATGCGACTTCGCCTTGATTAGGTTTGGATTGGGATTCGACTTCGAGCGAAGCAATTCGGGTAGAATCTTAAATTTCGGGACCGTTTGGATCCCAAGTCCGGAAGCAGGATTCGGATCGAAAACATGAATTCGAATTCGAAAAAAGAATCAAAAAATGTCAAGAAGAATCAAGAAAATGTCATGATCGGATATTCCGCTGATAGGATCTAAAATTTGAACGAGAATCCTTCAGAACCCGATCGGTAAAGTTTAGAAACCAGCATCAAAATTATTCACTATTTTAATTAAATTAACTTCAATAATGTTGGATTTGTCTAGATTTTGTTGATCAGATATAAATGAAGTCATATAATCTTCTAACTTGGATATCTCCCATCTGGATCTCCCGTCTTCTTTTAACGAAAAAAAATCTTCTAAATTATTTTCTTTGGGGAAAAATCCCAACCTCAACAAAACTTTAATCACAACTTTTCAAGCATTGTATTATTTAAAACAAAAACCTCAATTTGCATGCATAACCTCATTCTTTCAACAATTATTCCATACGATCAGCTGCATTACATCGCGCTAATATGTCTGAGAAATAATCATAAACCCCATTAATGGCTTTTGACGGTGCAACCGCAATAAAATCGGTATGCACTGTATGACTGTAGCGGTTTGTATTCATCTTTTTTGTCGCAATTTCAAATTTCTATTCCAATCACTTACGGCAACGCTCGTTCACTGCAAACCCTTGAACCGGAGTGGATGTAAAAAGCTGGCAGCGCTGTTCACAAAGAGGCCACTCTTCTTCTACCTTCAAGTGGTACAGAATCGGGTCGCTAACATGCAACCCTCGACCCGAGCACACACTGTGACGTGCAGCATAGAATTACGATCTAATTTCTGCTTCCCAGCATAAGGTTTACCGTCTGCCAGCATCATCATGCTGATGAAGGGTCATGGCAGATAACATCGGTCCATATACACTTGTCATCAGTGTTCGCGAATGAGAGATATTCTCAAAAAAAGGGAACTAGGCGACACACACACTATGCAATTCACTGTTGAATTTTATGCTTTCTGTTTTTAATGTTTCTGCGTTCATAAACTGACGCGGCGCCGGCTGTTTTTTTTTGGAAGCTGTCAGCCGTACTATGCGAAAACCCACCACATTTGTGCTTGTTGGTGGTGAATCGCATTTTTATCGTTCTAAAACAATGATTATGAGTGGAACGTGATTTTTCTTTCATCTTCAGCACGTTTTTACAAAACGGAAAATGCGAAAAAAAAACACCCCAAAACGCATTCTTCTCTGTATGACCGCAGAAACAGGTGAACCATTTCAGGGAGCAGCAACACAACAGCAAGTGCCCGAGCGGAACACATCGGTATCTAAATTTCGGCAACAGTTTCCTTTTGCGCACAGCAACAAACCGAGGAACCAAACAATGTATGCTGACGACCTTTACCGACTTCACATTTCCCGTGGGTTGATGGACGGGTGGGTTGGAGAGTTGATGGTAGTTTCTTTTCTGATGAATATCGATTTTTTCCTCCTGCAAAACCACTTCAATAATATATCGTAAGTACGAACAACCACGCCACCGGTGCGGAAATTTAAACTTCACCCAGGGAGTCGTCAAAGTATTTCTGGAGTACTCTCCGCAAGTTTAATAATGGTGGGAAGTTGGAAAAACGATGCATTTATTAATTCCTGCAACAACAAAATGACATTGATTCAATATTTTCCACATGAAAAAAATGCGAATGCAAATGGAAATTACGATGACGGTCTAATGATTCGCACAGTAACATTGGTTTATCGATACCTTTTTCTTCGTGTCCTGTTGCCGACTCAGTTTATTCGATTGAGTTCCGTAGATGAAAGCTCATTACACAATTAAAATTCAATAGGCTTGTTCCATATCCAATTCTCACTGAATAAGTTCAGCGAAGTGAACAACACCAGCAGCAACGACAGCTTAATAATTTGGAGGTTTAATTAGTTATCGATTAAATGTAAAACGATAGCTTTAAACAGGGTTTTAGCAATTTATAATTATTCGAACATTTGATAAGCACAGTTACTATGCATTGCGCTTGTTCGGTATTCAACATGATGAACTAAAATTTCCCACAAAATGATAATCATACAGAATAGTAAAGGGAATGAGCATGTACAAACAGCACATGCTAATTAAACGACCCTCCATACTAACAGCTTTCATCAGTGTGTATGGGCCAAACTGATTGCAATCCCAGCTAATTCTTCCTTTCCATGTCCAACGCAACACTACTATTCGTTTAACAATATTTATCTAGAACAGACAAAAGGGTACATTATGGGATGAAACGACCTATTCCTTTACAATATGTTAAGTATTAGTTCTATTACAATACAATAACTAGAGATGACAGTATTGCATGTGAATTGATTGTACGAGCTTATCGAATACATCGGAAAATAGCACCAGCTGCGTGTTTTACCAGATGTAGCTCTTACGTAAAACAGACGTGATGTAGCACGTGCTTTGCTTCTCACATGTTACGGCGAATTGCACTATGTCTTCCGTTCACCACACTACAATAAGATCAGTAAGCATACGGTGCATAGTATAGATTTCTGTATCAATTATCGCCCATGATGATTGTCCCTTCTGCGAAATGAAGCCGGTGGTGGTTCGAGCAGGTGTTCAGTCTAGTTTGCATCCAACAAGGTTCGCTGTCGTACTATCGATATACCTGCACAATTCACATCCTTACTGAATTATGAGAGGCTGCCGAACCTAAGCGATTAATTAACGAGCGAGGGTGGCAATCGACCGAGGGTGGAAATGTACAGCTCCGTTTGGAACATAACTTCAAAATGGTGCTTTTAATTAAAGCTGTTATGTTGATATAAAGCGTTGTGAAATATTAATAACACTTTGTTCAATAACAAAACGTTTTAGAAAGCTGTGCTGCTTTACGGCAATTACATTAATTATGTTACAGAGTCGGCAGCAATAAAAAAAAAACAATTTGCAAACATTGCACTTATATTGAGCAGAACAGTTTAATATTGATACGCTGTGTAACAAAGAGCATTGCTTTGTTCCACGTGTAAGTAAATTGTGGGAAAACGAACAACCAGCCAACTTTTTATGGTAAATTGATGACGATCGCCTTTTTTACTCGAGCATTGTACTCTTTGAGTATAGAAGCGCTACAGAAACACCATCCGAGAAACCCTTAGCATTTAAACTGAAAAGCAGCTTAATATCTTCTCTCCTGCACCATTATGCTACCGACGATCTGCTAGCTGCGCCCTGCCCCGGCTGAAGGATACGGTGTGCGAAACATGATGAAACGAATGCAAAGGTTATCGAAACGAAACCATATGGAAAATTTCCCTCGGTAAAAAGGACACTCACTGCGCTCCACCAGAACGAAGTAACAACTCGACATTTATAGACGGTTAATAATAGGTTTGTTCGGTTCTTGCAATGCTGTTTAATAATTAAACAGACTGGGCCCCGTTTTACTGCCTTCTACCGGAGCATAATTGCTTGTATTACAACTGAATTTCACAGAATAGCTGTCGATAGAAGCGAGGAATCATATGATACGACACATTCTCATCAATAAGCGATATCGAATCGAACAAAGAATAAACTACACTTGTTTTGTCTATGGTACATTTGCTTTGTATGTAACGTTTTTATGGCACCAAGTCCTCGGATAACTCTAATTTGACTTTCCATAGGAGGTAGCATGGTAAAATACGAATGTACAGGGATGACTTTCATAGCCTGAGGCCATTGTTGTGTTTCGTAACTGAATATACCACTCACTTTCTTGGTATTAGTCGGCTGGTGAAATCAATACAGACACGCACCGTAATTCATCCTAAAAAGAAATTTAAAAGACGACAATCGTGCCCTGTATACAACTTGATTTGATGACATCAGACAGAGAAGTTAAACAACTTTGACTCATTAATTTATAAACCGAAATAATCTAACCTTTTTCATAAGGATTTATGAGTCATGCATCAAATTCTTGAGTTTCTGAATAAACGGTACAGAAAACTCATAAATCTCCGAAAAATTGTTTTACAGGTAAATTAATGTTTCTAGTTCCTGTAGTAAGGCTTTTTATACGTATGAAATAAATCAAGTACTAACTGTTTTCCATTGCATTGGGGAAGATCATACCATATGTTAGAAAGCTTAAACGTTCAGCCTATACCTGTCAAATAATCTAGCGACATAGCGTTTTGACATAAAGCATAACGTAAGGGACCATTTTTGCTGAACTTCAATTTGAGAAAAATCGATTGAAGTTTAGAAATATAGCCTCATATCCAATTTTGGAACGATATATAAATCTGTTTATTATAAAAATCTTTTTTTTGTGTTTTTGTTTTTTTTTTGTTTTTGTGTGTTTGCGGATGCTGCTACTCTTGCTACTTTGCTACACTGTGCATTTGCTGTACACTGCCACACAAACGATTATTCACATCGAATAAAAACCATAGCGACACAAATTGCATTTATACACCCAGATTTGCATCACATGTAGAGCAAAATCTTTCGATCAAAAAATTATACTTAATTATAGTTTACGCGTAATCGTTCAGATTATACAACGTCTAACACCACAATAACACTTTTCATACTAACTTCAATTCCCTTCAAGTACAAGTCGTTCCTTTGAAAGCTTCAGAAAAAAAAATGCTTCACTCCAAAGCTTTAGCACTATATGTCCAACATGCACAACCGTCAAACCAAAATTATGTTATGTGCCTGTGTTTATAAGATATCGCACAAAAAAAACCATAAACCATCTCGTGAGAAAAACAACAATCGAACACTTTACTGGTTGAGGTGACCGCTGACTGTTCCAGGGAAAATAAAACATGACCATCATCAACAATAACGAAGCATCCGCATTTTCTGACGGCAAATCCCACCAAAGCCAGTTACCGGTGGATTTACTGACGATTTCCCAAGTCACAGCCCCTGATTGCAAAAAAAAAAATAGGGGCAACAAAGGAAGAAAAACACCGCCACCTACACACACTGTCAACGATCATAAGTCATGATCTTCAGCGATTGCGGAAGAAGAGGGATGGTTTTGTGATTTCGACACATACGACACGTCACAAATTTATCGTCCTTTTTTCCGCCAGCGAGTTGTCCCGTGCGCGTCTTGTTTATGGCATAAACGAGCGTCTGATGAAATAATCTCACCTAGTCCAGGCGGCCATTTTTTTTTTGTTGAAACGGTTTATTGCTTTTCCCTTTTGCTTGTTTTCATAAGAGAAGTTGTGGGTGTTTTTTATCACGTGGATCGTTTTTTTCTTTTCTTCCACCCCACAGTACTGTAAGGGGAAAATCGCTTAAACACGTACGATCTCTCAAATAACGGCGATAAAAAATGTCGTCACCCCTGAAACATGGCAATCTTGTTCGAATGGCTCCGCTATTTTCCTCTTAAACGATTGCCACCGGTGCCAAGGGTCCGCCCGAGATCTGCCTGGGAGCGAGAATTAATGCAAACGCACACAAAGGCGTCAAATGGAACAGGAGCAAAACCTTCGGAGGCTTGGGAGAAAATAAAAGTAACAAATATTGCGTACAAAAATAACGAAGAAAAATCACGCCATCTACCTTGACGATGATGTTGTGAGAAAAGTTCAGAGTGATTCTATCAAACGACAAAACACAATTTTTCCTGAGATTCTTATCAACACGAAAAAAAGCGAAAAAAGGAAAGACATCCAAAAGTGCTGATTTGTGAAAAATTGCGATTGATACTTATCAGTGAATGAAGTTAACGTTCCAAGCTGGGCAAGAAAGAATGTGAAACACCATCGGAAGAAAACAGGTGCTAAATTAAGGTTTTCCCCCGCTAAAGTACGGTACGAACCGTGATGGATCGGCGGGATGCCCCCACTCGGTCGGGCAAAGTCTCGACGACAGTTAAACTTCCTAAGAACGGAGCTATGTGGCAGTGACATGAAATGCTTCAATCTCTTCCACTAAGCTTCGGAAAAATGCGAATCAACGGCAAGCGGAACAGCACTTTTGTGAAACCGGGCCATTGCTTTAGGGCGCGGATTAGTGGGTTTAACTTCTCTTCGGAAAACTTACCGAAAGCAGCGAAAAGCATCGGAATGGATTACAGTATAGCAGGAATTAAGTAAGAATTTTCCTTTAACATGATCTTTACCAATGCATGCACGATAAGGTCCTGCTATTAGGTTGTTAAGTCATGGCCAGCTTTCGTACATGATAAGGACACACTTGTTTACTCTGCTAGGATTATTTATTCGGGAATTTTCTTTACCAAACGATTCATAATTTAAAGTAATATGTTTAATCTGTGGTATGAATAATATATTTCATACCGCGATAGACTACTATGGTTTTATTTTGTACCAAAAAATAAATCTTTCAACACTGCAATCAACAATCAAATCAGGCGAAGAAAAGGGACCTAAATCAACGTTCACCTCACCATCAAACCACCGAAATACTAACCACAACTTTCGAACAGTGCGCAAAGATGAAAACTCAGTTCCTACCTGCACTTCCGGTTCTTATCACCACACAGTAATAGCCGCAGCTTTAACATCCTCAACCGCAGCCCCATTAAAACGTTCTGCTGAGTAAGCTATGCCGTAGCTCCAATGCGGGTCAGCGGAAGTTATAGGGGCGCGTGTATCATCTGTCCCGACAAAAAGGATATACCAACCATTTTACAGTTTCGGTATCAAACCACACTTCTCTAGCACGGTAGCTTCTGTGTATTAAGCATAACTTTGATAAAACCCCGAACACGGTTGGCATGGGGGAACTATCCGTGCCCTCGTTATCATTTTCCCAGTAAAAGCTTCTGCAACGATCCAACCGACACCGGCGTGTGGTAGGAAATGAGCAGCGAGTAAAACTAAGAATCCTGGCACACCGGGAGTCAATCCCTGCCATTATCCTGGTTATGGGATGATGGATTTGTACGAAACCGGAAAGCTCTTCCACAGTGCAATTATATAAATGTACCATTTTACGTTGATCGTAGCGGTAAATGCAAATTTTCCGGATTTTCCATTCACCACTCACAGTTCTGCACAGCCGCAAAACCAACTGACCCATGCTGCATATCGGGGGCTTTATTTTATGTTAATCAATGTTAAATTGATAATGATAGGATGAGAACGTGTAATTTTCTCGTATTAATCAACATCTTATAATTTGGCTACCCGGTAAGGTTTTGTGGGTCATTTCCATGACACTTCCTTCTCATAACGAAACCATAAACGGTAGCTACAAATTTCAAGTTCAGCTGCAATTCCAGCAGTTCAAGCTGAAATAAGGGAAACAAAACCGTTCACCGCACTGCTAAAGTGCAACGAGCGAGATTATGAAATATTTAAACTTTTAGCCATTCCAAACCATTATCAATGGTTCCCGCAGCAGGGAACTGTTTGGCGCAAAAGTTTCGTGGGAAGTTGAGAAATTTGCCCCAAAAATCCTGCTATTGTTTTGCCGCGCACCGGCTATTACAGATATTCCGGCGTTGGCCCATAGAAACTGTGTCCGCACCCCATTTACTGCACAAAATCAATAACCGTTCTCATGCAATGGTAGCGGGGAGCGAGGGCAGGACTTTTCAATCTTTGTCGAAATTCTAAAAGCATAACCAAAAACCATCACACTTCATGAAGTGCTCCAATACATACGGTCACATGAAGCTGACAGATAATGCCGTCGCTCAGCTGAACGAGAAAGCATTAGCACACAAAAAGAGAACCGAACGAATAATTCTATCGATCATGTTTGGCCACCGATAACTTTGGTATGGCACGCGGTTCAAAAGCTGGTACTGCTGTGACCGAATGGCTGCTGGAAGAAGTCATGCAGAGTAGATTCGCCGCTCTCAGTCCTACCCAAAAACTAGGCTATAGACGAGAGCATTTTATTTTATCGCACACTGTACCTTGCCCAGCATGCAAATATTGAAAGCTATTGGGCATCGAAATGTCCCAATTTTCATTGTGAAGTGTAGCAATTGCATCTCAAAATGGGGATTTTTGATCAGTGAAGCGTTAATATCAACTATGGCTAGAAGTTCCAACTAAATTCAAGCCACCGAATCTCTCTCGGTATGATCGGCAACTAAAATATAGAAGGTCAACAACAGTTCGTAAATAAAAAGCGAGAGAACTGGAAATTATTTCTTGCAGCTTTTTATTAAAGCATTAGAAATGATAAACTCCAAAGGAGGTGGAACTATGTTATGTTTTGTTGTGAAGCATAGAGTCTTCTTCGTGGTTGAGTCCCAGGAGAACTGAATAACCGGACTAGAATGAAGGCCTGAGGAGGAACTCCCCGGAAGTGATTGAAGTCCTCAGAAACAATTCGAAGTAATCTGTATCACAGGAATTTGTTCGGAGTCTAATCCGGTTTTACAGTGACGGGATTTCTTATCGCTATTAATATTAGTACTACCAGAAAACTTAACTGAAATACCTGAATTATGTTTCGTTCTACAGAATAGATATCCAAAAGTCAACAATGAATGAATTGATTAACCTCAATAATTAATATAATTAAAATGCAGCGTTCTAAAGCAATTATTGAAGACTGATTCCGTAGTGTTCTAGTCTTAAAAACTTGTTTGAAAGTCTGCTATCAGGAGCTATCACGGTCTTGTGTTCGATTCTTTTAGACAGCAGCCGATCCGCGAATCTCCTAACACATTTGTTTGCCAGATCGGAAGTCTTCATCAACATTTATTGACATATATTGATATTGGACATATATTGACTGAGGAGAGCACAAATTCCTGAAGGCATTTCCTGCTTGTCTTTTGTCTTATCCCAGGCATGAGAGTCCTTAACAACATAACTGATGTAATACTTATTGATTTTTCGTTTAATTTAAAACGGATTTAATATATAAATGAGCAGTATTATTAGCATTGTTTGATAACTGATAAAACTTCCAAAAATTTATCAACCATACATTTACTGCTATAAAATTTGAAAATTTTTATCCTTTTCCTGCTGTTCAATTATGTTTTGGGTTCAAAGTGTACCATAAATATTTCAAAACAAATAAAGCAAAAAACTACAAAACTCAACGACAACACAAACGGAAGAATTCGACCTATCTCACACACATGACACTTTCCATCGACAGCAACGTTTCGTCGAAGTGTTCGCTGAAGTTTAATTTAATTAATCCGACCACGACGACGGATCTCCACAGCCGGCAAATAGTAGCCATCAAGTGGAGAAGCCATTCAGCAAGACAAAAGGCTGGTAAGCCAAGCATCTCTCTCTCTCTCTCTCTCTCTCTTTTCTTGATTCATCTAAGGTTTGCCCAGCATAAGATGATATCGATTGAACCCCGACCCGAAGAAATCGTAAGAACCACACCACTAAACCCGTCTGCGTCTCGTTCCGTCTCTTAGTGGCGGTGACTCTTGACCGTCACAAAGGGGGAAAGATGCGTGCGCCTTTTTCAAGACCACAAAAGGAGAAGTAAAAGTACGAATTTTTCTGCCGCTTCTCTGCTTGCTAAGTTTCGACTTGCCTTGGCATCCGGTTGGCTGAGATCATACCGCTGTGGATGTTATGATATGGCGAAGGAGAACACCCAGCGCGTGTGTAAAACCTTTTATAAAAGAAACTTCGCCGAAAATGTACCCATAAAAGTGCGCAACCCACAATACAATCGTGTGCATTGATAAAGGCCTGCCTTAGCATGCCCTACACAGGTTCCTACTTTCCTATACATCATCCACGGTGGGTTAAATTCCGACGACGTTCTATAACGCGCGCTCATGGCGGCAGAGTGTCAATTATGCTGCTACCGAATGCGCAACGGAGCAGGCAAAAGGCGAAAGAACTCGTACAAGTTCTCAAGAATTTATATGTCTCCGACAACACGGTGGGGCGCGTTGGGGTGGTAATAAAATTATCCAGCCCTGGCATTGCACTCGATACTCGACACTCGACTCCAACCCCCTTTGCAGCGACAGAAATTGATCGCAATAAAGCTGGATGCTGCCGGTGTGGGGAGTCGAACAGAGAGAAAAGCTCAGTAATTGCACACGGTATACACGGGAATAAATCAAAATATTTATTGATCCAGCAGGAGGGTGGACGCGAACGAAGACTGGGAATGAATTTCGTTATCATAACCAATTGAAAGAGGTCACAGTATTGGCATTTAATACGGTTTGCTAATAGATGTGTTAATAAAGTGTATTTCGTTAGAGTTTGGTTTTGTGACTAACTACAAGAAATGCTTCATTTCTGAGCAGTTTAAATGCAACTGATTCTCAGTATTTTAGAACCATGCCGAAAATTCATCATCAAAAACTTCACTGAACCAACAAAAACCGAAACGGACAAGAATTCTCTCAACCGTCGAAGATATTTCCAGAATTTGATTAGCACATTCGAAACCATGCATAAGCACAAACAGTACAAAAAAAGCGCAAACGAGTTTCAAAAGGCTATAATTAAAATATTTTGTTATCTCTATCGCTCTTTTTCTCTTTCCTGTTTTGCATCTAACTGTTTTCACGCAAAAAGAAGCCTGATCAGCTCTCAAGCGAAACCAACTTCAATGATTCATTCGCGATCGCTCTGACTGACGCTGTGTTTGCACAGATTATCCATTTCTTGACAGGGAATGCACGACGGTCCTGCAGTATTGTTTTGTTTTATTCACAGCTTCATCTTGTTCTGATAAGGTTTCCGAGACAGCCGAACGTGAAACAACTGCTTTTCTGAGCTGTATTGTGATGATGATGATGATGATTTCACATCACTCAGTCGGAAGATGTGTTAGTTTCAGACAATTGTATTATGACTTCAATCAGACTACAGATGACTAATCAGCATGATCGTGTCTTACTAGAAAATTACATTTCAACGAAAGCTTGTAATACTATGGGGCTGGTGTCGTTTTCTTCAAGAAACGCCTAAGGTTCTTACCCAATGTGGGCGTTCTCCTTCTTATCCCAATGTTGCATGCGGTTTATGCGGGAGCTTTGACGCTATATCATGCTTGTTTCTCGCAAACTTTCCCTAAACACGTTTAAATGAACAAACCCGGAACGGCAGCGATTAAAGAAAATTAAAACCACACATAGCTTCGGTGAGGAAAACCTTTCGCTTACATCCCACACTGAAGGAGCAACTCCACCCTTCCAGGGGGCCGTTTTTAAGCTGCTCCCGCTTTGATGTACGTATCGTCGTGCAACAAACACGCACCTCCCTTCGAGAAGATGTGGTGTGAAGCGACGATAACCGAAAAATGACTGTTTTGTTGTTTGTCTACCGCTCCACATGTTGCTCCACTCCATTTTTCACATGGAAAAGTTCTGTCTAGAAATGACTCACGGCAAACTGGCAGATACGTCTTCACCTTGAGCGGATGCAAACACTTGTATAAATGTTGAAAAAGTTAACAAACACTACGAAAACATGCCAAAATTTGATCACAATTTCATAGAACCTTAATACTCGACGTGTGATAAAGAAGTTTGGGTAGTTTGAAGTTGCGCTAGAAGCGATCATATACTCCAACAAAATCATTTATGGAGAAAATGTTGGACACATGGCTTTGTTAAAAAAAAAAACATACTCAACGGAAACCTTTCAAAGATTTGTTTCTCTTTTGTACGCTGATGTCTGACTAGCAGTAGAGGAAGCCCCATGAAAACTAGGCTCTCGCTTGCTTTACAACAGGATTAGTGTCAGATTAAATGCGTACCCATTTTCATTCCCACAGCTGTGAAGTAGTGAGTTCCTCGTAACCGTGTGCAGGTAAAAGAGCAAACAGAACTTTTGTAGTTCAACAACGTGCTGCGAGATCATAAATTAATCTTTTGCCAGCTGAACAACAACTCTACTGCAAGAGCTGTACCGAATCTATATTGAAGTAATAGACATCAGTTGTATTCCAACAATTATTATCGATTTTATGCATGTTATATGATTAATTACATCAGACACTAAACATGATAAGCAAACAATAATCTCCTCCCATCTCTACTCCTGTTGAGCAATAGAACTACGCCAGGACATCTTGGTACGACACTTCTGACGTTCTTAAACATTATTTATTCGTAGGTTCAAGAAAGGTGAATAGCGTGAACACTAATACGGTCGGAATGAGAATTGGCAGAGACACTACTAAGCCACTATCGTTAAACTATCGCGAGACCCACACCTTTGCAACATTCATGATGATGAAATAGTTCTAGAAATGTGAGAATATTGTGTACATCCTTTGTTCCAACAAGTAATCCCAAGAATATAAACGTTTAATTAATGCTAAACCTTAAACTGAGCTAGTTGACAAACATCCATCCTGTTTCCTGTAATTCTGACACTCGACAACTCTCTCTCTTTAAATCACATATTTTGAGCAGTAGCCCAAAACTTTTCGCCCTTCATCACATGCCTCTATCTTTTGATGCCATCAGAAGTAGTAGTGACAAAGTTATCTCCAAAAATCTTACTCCATGCAACAAAACCATCAACCCTCTACACCGACATCCCCCCGCTTCTCTTGCCAAGTTGACACCTTTTCGCAACCTGCACCTTCGTTTGAGGGTTTCTCGTCTGCCGTTGCTCGACCACAACGAGAGTTTTCGCTTGGAAACTCACTAGAGCCCGGGTTAAATTCGGTTTCAATGCAGAACGTCCAACTTCAGGCGCAAACGATGCAAAATCTAAAGTAAGAAAAAAAAAGATACAGCAAAACCTCTGCAGACGAGATACTTTTGCAGACAGACTTTGCTTTCGCTGGTTCTAATTTTCCCACCTTGTCTGTGTCTGGTTTTCCTTCATTCATTTTGAAGATCCTGGTAAGGCAAAGAAGGACACAGTCTATGTCGTTTACTCGTACGATTCGATGCATTATAAACTGTCTGTGTGGATAAAGCATCTCGTCCGTCGTGATGCCACGAAGCCGATCCTTCTACGCTCATTGAGGCTACAAAGCATTTGAAGTGCATCCCGCATTGCACAGGATGATCTAAAGACGGACGGAGTCGGAAAAACGAAATTAAAAAAAACCGAAAATTGTTAAGCGCAAGTAACACTTAACTCGTATTCTGTCTCTGGTGTAGCTTTCAGGGCCAACCTAACCATACTCATTTTCATCTAAAGGCTTTAGAATTCTGTTAAGGTTATAGCAATGCACTACAAAAGGGAAAGCTAAGCGCAAAGTGAGTCGATATTGCATCATTATGAAAAGCTTTTGATTAAAAAAGCACATCAGAATTTCCTCAGAATATTCAGAATAATTTCTACGTTATAGGTAAAATGGAAAGCCTTTTAACACACATATTTTCCATCCAGCATTTAAGAATGAAAATGATTGTAGCAGATAATTTTTCTCAGCATGTAAAAATCATTTGTCCAAACTTCAAAAACATGGGAATTAGAGCACAATTTAGTGAATCTTAAGTAAACAAACATAGAGCTAGGAAACACATTTGCAATAAATCATATTATCAACCGTGGTTGATAAAACTTTTTTGAGATTCTACAACCCCGCCGGCCCTGACCAGTTACTCAAGGGATTTTCTTCACTTTTGTCTAGCCGAAACTCCTTGATACTCCTGACTGTATGTGACTGTACTCCTGACTGATGACACAAATTAGTTTCACCAACAAACTTTTCAACAGTCGCGTGATACAAAAAAAGGTTAGAAAGATTTAAATAACAGTGTTACCAGTCCTAAAAGGTTCCAGTTGTCCCGGTCATTTAGGATGTTTCACCACCCGTTTTCTCAACCCGTCCCCCGTCAGGCAACTCTCCGGGCAAAGACTAAAAGTTCCTCTAGCTTAGACTATGCAAATCAATCCTCCTTCTTCGTATTTAAATTAGATCACGCATCAAAACAAACACAATCCAATGCCAATATTGAACCCCGTCGGATGTCGTAACAGAACCATTCAAACATTGCGAACGGCAAACAAATGCAGAAGGGCACCCCAATCAATGTTCGTGCAGCTCAATAAGTTCACCTAACCGGAAAGCCATATTCAATTCTTGAACCTTCCTGTCCCAAATATCTTTACAAAATAAAAGAAACACATCAGAAACACACATTTCCCCGACCAAGAACCACTTGATGTCGTCAAGTGGCGTTTGCTGCGGTGGAGACTTTTTCTCCCTGCCAAGAGGGGCGATTAACATTAGCCACCAGCACCAAAGTGTGTATCGTTATCAAAAAGGTAAACGTACTCCGCGGGAGCAAGTGTGTGTGTGCGTGTGTGATTAGAATATTCTGAACTGGGAAAAGGGCTCGCCCACTGCCTGCAGAAGGAATTACGAGCGTTTTACGGCATTGAAAGAAAAGTAACGGAATTAACGAGGGGGAAGTTGTTTTGATACGTTTCCATTGTTTTGATCCGGCCATTCTTCTCGCCGGAGTTATGCGCGAAAGAAAGAGGCAAAGAATACAGATTGACGTTGGTTTATGTTTGGCGTGGAAAGCAAGATGCAATGCGAGGCATGTTTAACAAAGGCAGAAGTAGACGAGCAGAAAAAAAACAGACGCTATACCGAGAGACGTTTATTTACGCCAAAGCGGCGGCTTCCGTTTCCGATTCCCATAGCAACGATATTTTAGTGTTGGACTGTGTTTTGTGATCATCGTTGCCATCGTAATGGCGTGGCACGTTTGTACTTCATTTTTATAACTACTGTGTGTGTTATTCTAGATTAAATTATACGGAATTCGCTAGCTTATACACATACACGTACAACATACATTCGCTTTAAATTGGAGTATTATTGTATTCTCATACATTTTGTTAAACGTTATCGCACAATACTATTGGAACAATTTCAAGTTCAACAACAACAAAGCTGCCTGTGAAAGATTGCAGTGACTAACCTTTTTTTTATCTGCGTGCCTGCAATAAAACCACACTGCCGTTATTCACACAACCACCGATGGCGTTATTCCAAATGCACTTCTCTTATTTTCGGCTATCAACACTTTCCACAAACGCTTCACTGCACTGCTCGGGCGCTTAGGCGCTTTTAAAATGGTCGCTGACCTGAAATCGAAGGCAGATTTTTATGGTTAAAATGGCACCAGCCGTATGTGTGTGTATCCACGCTAAATCTCAGCTACCACCAGCACAATTCTTTACTTTTCCCACTGGAGATTGGGGGGAAAACAGTTAGCAGCAAACAAATCACTTATCAACCACGGTATTGATTCAAATATTTCCCTTTTCCCCAACTCTCGAAGGACCTGCTGCTTCATGCAAATCCCGCGTTACTTTGCTTTTTCTTCGCCAACCTACTTCACAACACCACACCGCTTTTTCGAGGGCGGGGAGGGAGGCTCACGAACACACAATGGTTGCTATAGAAACGGCTTGCCGCGTTGGAAATAAGCTACGATATGGAGAAATGCTTGCCAGCTGCTGGGAAAGAAACTTCCGTTCGCGTAGAAATCTAGAGAAAAACTGTTCGAGTGCATGCCATCGCGCTGTCCCAGGGAGCAATTTTTACCCCGCAACTACCAGCTTCACACCGACGGAACCGAACAAACTGAGTCGCTCTCTCTGAGATTTTATTACCATCCCTATCGTACATTCCCCTGCTTCTGTTGCCTTCTCGCTCTACATGAGCATTGCCGTGTGATAGCGCTCGCGAGCGGCCTCTTCTTCGTTCCTTTCTCTTTCCTTTCACAC